>NW_019396177.1:0-60976 GCF_000591075.1 Eurytemora carolleeae
AGCCAAATCTTAAGGCTCTCTATCTCTAGCCAACACTCAAGGCTCTGTATACGTCCGTTCTAATCAACAAATGATATTCAACTACTTTATTTATAAACAGGTAAAAATGAACTGACCGGGCTAGCCCGGCTGGGTCAACATACAAATAGTTAAGATAATAATATTATTAATACAGATAACGAATTAGAATCGCACATCATGGTAGATTATACTTCAGGACAAGTTTACTCTGTTTGTATACTGTAACTTTCTTGTTTTACTAAGTACAACCGTATGCAGTCAAAACATAAACAAACAAAATGTAAACATAGCAGACGAAACTCTTACAGATTACAGCTTTCTCAGTAGGTATCACTATACTAAATCAAAGAATTATTTGAAAAGACGATATCGAATTCGTCACTGAATTCCCATGTTTATTGGGACACCTTGTATAAATCATACAATTGAATTCGGTTCCAAATTTTACAACACATAGTAGGGCCGGTACGAATTTTGTAGAGTAGTCCCCATCTCTGAATATCTTATGATTGGATCTCGACTGCAGTTAAAATCTAAATTGTATTGGTCATTTTTATTAAGTCTATTAATTAGAAGGCATCAAGGATTCTGTAATTTGTAACGGGCATGAGCCATGAACAATATTTTCAGAAATATATCGGTCGTAGGCACCAACCCATAGCAAATTATAAAACTTTATTTCTAATTAAAAGCTTAAACACAGAAGACTTTACTCTTTTTTATACTGATCAAACATTAATTGGTTTGCCTTAGTATTACGCTGTATTTGCATTCATTGCATTCCTTCTTTTCTCCTCACACCTCACACTAATTCATCAGCTCCATCCTTGGCACAGCAGACTTTGACTATTGATCACATTTTGACGTATTAAACATAAATATCTCTGTTTAACTCTTTTATATTGAAAAACAATACTATGACAACTTTGTAAGTTTAAAGATTGTTGAATTATATACCAACACAAGATTGAAACCAAAGAAACAAAATGTATCTTGCCCCGGTTAGCAAAAGATGCCTTTTCATTTATCTGCCTTAATAATTTAAGTTAAAACAATTCTGGTGCGTGGAAGGTGTGATCTGTTTGTTGGCAGTACTTATTGTAGTTCTTATAATTGACACGAGGGTTTCTGGCGCAACAAACTTTGATAAGGTAAGAGGAGGGCCCATAGATAAAGATAGATTGCGCACAAGACGACATTTTTCATCTTGAAAGTTATAAATGTACTAAGATGTTTTAAAGATATTCCTATTATATAGATTAACTAGGTCGGTTGTGAACATTGGCTGTTCTTATGTCATTTAGTACTTGTGGTGTACATGCGTTCTGCAGAGAAAAATTTAAGTTAGTTTAGTCCTTCTCATGTATTTCTTCAGTTCTCGTCAATATGATATATTGCTCAGTGAAATAATTTGATATTCTCAAAATAAAATTCACTCCTGAGTGGTTTAATAATTATGAAATCCATTAAAACACCAAACCACCCCGCTTATCTTTGAAGTACACTTTGACCCCTAGAAGTATGAGTTTGCAGACTGTACAATTCTTGGTGATTTTGCGTACATAAGCTATCTATGTTTATTTATTTATCTACGGGAGGGACAGAGCCGCCATTAATCCCACATTTTAACATCTGAACCACTTAATTTGCAGAATGACATCCCTGTCACCGCCTATCAACATGTATCTAAATCCCACAGATGCAATTTGAACCCCGGATTCTGACTTCTGTATGATGATTCTGTAAATGTTTTAGCTTCAATTGCGGTTTTTCGATGTCGATTCTGCGGGTTTGGATGCTAAAAAGTGGGGTTAATGGTGGCTCTGCACTCCATCCCTCGTAAGAGATGAAAAATAAGGATAAGATAAGATAAGATAAGATAACGTTTATTGCTAAAATAAATGTATCTGTATACAGATAGAGTTTACAATCACAAAATTGATGATTTTAANTGCATACTCTTTTTGGCAATATTATGTACTACTATATACAGATTTTAAACTTTAGAATTTATGAGAGCCTGGATTTCAGCAAGATTGAGAGTTTTTGGGGTTCCGTATTTCTGATCAGGCACAAAACTTATCACTTTCTTTTCACTTGTATCAGACACTTTCAGACCTAGCTGACCATTCTCATTAGAGAATAGTTTGCTGATTTTACCTTCTTTCTTCATAGACCTGAGATGATACATTAGGCTGTTTCTCTTGTTAGTAAGTTGAAAATTGGCATACAGACCAACCTCTTTCTTCCCTCCCTTCTTGATCTCAGTCGTGAGGTGATCCCAGGGTGACCCTTCCTTTCGGTTCCAAAACCGAACCAGTATGGTATTGTTAGGTAGATAGTGACATGCTTGTATGTCATTCTCAGGAACTACGACATTGTATTTAGTTTTGATCAACTGACAAGCATAAGTGGTTGTAGTAACTTTCTCCTGTTTAAGTTGCTCCTGAGGTTTTATCAAGCTAGGTTTATTTTTTCCTGCAACCCCTGAGAGTATGAGGTTTCCCTTCATGGAGCGTTGTTGAATCTCATCAAGAAGGTCACCTTGTGCTCTACTCTGCTTCTCTAGATCATTAATTCTATCTTTGTGTTCCCTTAATATATCCTGCTGGTCAACTAAGACGGTGATAGCCTGAACAATGAGAGAAAGAACAGAGTTTAGATCTGTTGGATCTATCTTTGCATCAACAATCCCTCCCTTAACTTTCATCTTTGCTTTTCTATCCTTTCCTTGCACTTTACTCCATTCAGACCCTTCGCTTTCTTTCGAATTCTCCAACTTCTCCAATTTTTTTACTAAATCGCTTATAAGACCCATGTCTATTTTTGTGTCAGTCATTTTGAGTCTAGTAGAAATATTTTTTACTGGAAATAAATGCACTAAACAAGTTATCTGAGTGTTTGTGTTTTCACATAATATGGAGCATGTGAATAAGTTAACCCGGTGTTGGGTTGTCGGTCAGTTTAATCCGGGAGCTCACAAAGACACGTCCGGTCAGCTCGGATAACTACACTACACTCTAACATATTGAAACACGTTTTTTTAGGTTGTTCAGGATCTCAACTCATCGATTGATTTTCAAAATGAACTCAGGTTTTACATTTTATTATAAAATTTTATGATACAGATAATTATTGTGTAATATGGTTTTGATGCACTGGAGATTAAAAATACATTTAGGATGAGATCTGGTAACATTTAAATTTTCAGTGTCAGACAAAGTATTCGTAAATGGTGAAACATTTAAACAAGTTTGCATTTAAATTATTGCAGTTTTATGTTTTTTTTTAGTGTGTGTTGTTTTATCTAATGTCTTCTACACTAAAAACGTGTCTGATGAACAGACAATTGATGTCCCATTTAAAACCATTGATGTCATGCAAAAGTTCACCAAAATCTCATTGTACTTTATTATCTATAATTTGGTTATGATTGACATCAGAGAGGGCGACATCCCCCCCCCTGTAAAATTAAAAGTACAAGAGAGAGCAGGCACCTATTAGTCCTTAAATTTTGATATGTAAGAATATATAAAAAAACTTTTCCATCAAAATTTTATTTTTTAAATAAAAATCCAAATCATGCTAACACACTTTTCACCTTCCACACCCTAACTTATCATGGTTTTGATAAATACAACCGACCAAATTCCATTTAGAAAATTTCAGTGGGGGGAAATTCATTGCGCTTCGCACGCAAAAATTCATTTATTTCCCCCTCCTTGGAAAATATTATAGGCTGCCCCTGATTGACCCTACTCCGACCTTACTGATACGATTTTGTGACCACGTAGCTCAAATAGTTTTTTTATTGTTTGCATAGATATTAGAAATGCAAGTTTTTGTTGTAGTTAAAAACTCAAAACATTTTTGTTCTTCTCCATAGCTATATTTATTTAACCTGATGACGAAAACCTGTAATATTGTAAACTTAGATTATTTGATCATAGCAGAATTCATAGTTTGTAATATCTGAGGTATACAACATTTGGTTGCAAAGATATAGAGATTAAAAAATCAGAGTTCGAGACAAAGACTTAATTCTTTTTCTTTAATTTGACGTGTACTAACTACTCACTTTACTTTGTATCTTATAACTCTATACAACCTGCCACATTAAATAAATCACGGTGTGCCGTCTGTAAATCTAATTTATTAATCATTGCATGCACACTGAACACTATGTACAGAGAGCAAACTACTCACTTTACTTTGTATCTTATAACTCTATACAACCTGCCACGGTGTCCCGTCTGTAAATCTAATTTATTAATCATTGCATGCACACACTGAACACTATGTACAGAGAGCAAACTTTTGTTCCGAGGATTTCTAGGCTTTGTCGGAAAACGACAGAATCTATTTCAGGGGTGAAAGGCTGTCAATGGCAGATTTAGGATTAAAGGATTCATCAATTGAAAGCTTTAAAGGGACTGTAAAGAAAAGAATTAAAGGGGGTATAATAGGTTCATATAAAGACACAGTTTTATATCAATTTCTCGAGACAGGAACATCAGATAACACTTTTATGGGTCTCGATCAACTCCTAAAATGCTTTGGTTTCAGCCCATGCCCCCTTTCATTTTAAGGATTCACCAATTTAAGGCTTCAAGCCTTATATCAGCTTTAGAGTTTTGCATCTGCAGATATCAAGATATCAAACACAAAAGTTTCCGGCTCAGAACATTCTATATATTTATTATAGAACCCAGAAATTGATTTTGGAGGTTCTTTATGACTATACTCTTCATTTATGGTTTCATAAATTCTTTGATATGTATGTCCAAAAGTAACATTGATAGTTTACAAGATTGTGTCTGACTTGAGGTCTTGATAGTTTATAAGATTGTGTCCTAGTTGAGGCATTGATAGTTTATGAGATCATGTCCGAGTTGAGTCATTGATTGTTATAAGATCGTGTCTGGTTTGACATAGATATTAGATAGTTTATAAGATCGTGTTTGGTTTGACATTCAAAGTAAAGTGACATAGAGTTATACCTGGATTGATCCGGGTTTGAGAACATTGAGTTATATCTGGATTGATCCAGGTTTGAGAACATTGAGTTATACCTGGATTGATCCGGGTTTGAGAAAATTGAGTTATACCTGGATTGATACGGGTTTGAGAACATTGAGTTATATCTGGATTGATTTGGGTTTTAGAACATTGAGTTATGCCTGGATTGATATGGGTTTGAGAACATTGAGTTATGCCTGGATTGACATGGGTTTGAGAACATTGAGTTATGCCTGGATTGATATGGGTTTGAGAAACACCTTTGGAGTAGGACATTTACTACAATAATGTGTACCAGTAAATAAGTTTATTTTTAACTTTGTTAATGAAACTTTTGTGTAATTTATCATTCACAATCCATTCACGCTAACTTCATGGTAAATTTTATTTTAGACGTGTTATTGAGGCACAATTTTAGTTATATAACAGTTCAAAATAACCAAAAAATAAACAAAACTTATTTGAAAGAACTTAAATTAAGAATCTTTTTATTTATATTTATTTTAGGGGTGAAATTCAAACTGTTGGGGAAAAATTGAACACAGCGGTTTCGGATATTCGAGTTATGAAGGATAATAGTACATTCAATAGGTAGAAGTCTTCTTCTTCTTCTTCTTCTTCTTCTTCTTCTTCTTCTTCTTCTTCTTCTTCTTCTTCTTCTTCTTCTTCTTCTTCTTTACAGACTGTACATATACAAATTCATAATTCATAATTCACAGTTCATAATTATAAATATTCAGGTTAAAGTTGATGTTAAGACCGGTTTTGGAATCTTTGAAAACAAGTTTAAAAACAAATATCAGGGTTGAAAAGAAAACATTTATAAAACATGGCAGACGTTCTCAATTGAAGATTTTATTATTGAAAAAAAAGACAAATTAAAATTTTCCTAGACTTCTATTCTATGTTTCTGAAAAAGAAGTGAAAAATAAAGAATAAACACTAAACAGTATTCACAAGATCATAAAGAAACTGTTTTTTAGTGTTATATTTTTTGCTAACCCTCTTTTTTGCCAACCCACTTGTATAGCCAAATCATTTTTTGCCAACCCCGCTTTTTTTTCTAAATCCAACTTTTTACTTATTTTTTTAAACCCCTTTTTTTAGTCAAAGTAAAAACTTTATTTTGTTTAATTTCTTAATTTCTTGTTAATATACATGAACATGTAAACAAGTTTTTAGTAATTATTTGGAATTTCTTTTTCAATCTGTAAAAACTAGTGCTAATGGAAGGAATATTGACAAAGCACTGAAAACAGCTGCTGACAACGAAAGAAAGTACATTGTAAGAACTTTTTAAATTTTTTTAATTATTGAGATAATTATCTATTTTACTTTAATTATCTATTTCTTCAGATTATTTGAGTGATAATTAAATGAAAACATTTTATAATAAAAATAATAACTAGCTAAAGTGCCCGGCGTTGCCCGTGTAATTTTTTAAAAAATCAAGTAAAAAAACCTGATTTTTGTAGAACATTTTTGCATTTTAAAAAAAAAATCCATTATTTTTTATTAATAATGATAGAAATAATAATTCTGAATCCAGTTCCAATATGGAAAAGGTAATTTTTTTATAATTTGTTAAAGTATCAGTTGGGGAACTATAACGCTTTCTTGCCCTTGAAACTGAGCATTAGGGGCAATGGTCGGTTACTGCCTTATAGAAACCGAGCATAAGGGGCAATGGTCGGTTACTGCCTTATAGAAACCGGGCATTAGGGGCAATGGTCGGTTACTGCCTTATAGAAACTGAGCATTAGGGGCAATGGTCGGTTACTGCCTTATAGAAACCGGGCATTAGGGGCAATGGTCGGCCATTACGATCATTTCGTTGGAGAATCCCAACTTTTCTTTGGAGACCCCCAGATTATCATAGGAGACCCCCAGCTTTTCATTGAGATCCCAGATTTTCGTTGCAGATTCCTGATTTCTTATTTCTTTCTTTATTCTCCAAATAAATTCATCGGAGACAACAGATTTTCTTTGAGACCCACAGATTTTAATCAGAGACCTCCAGATTTTTATTGGAGACCCCAATCTTTTCACTGGAAACAACAGATTTTGTTGGAGACTTCCAGATTTTCATTGGAGACCCCCAGATTTACATCAAGACCCCAGATTTTCGTCTGGGGGTCTGCAACGAAAATATGTGGTCTCAACATAAAACTGGTGTCTCCAATGATAATCTGGGGTCTCTTTCGAAAATCTTGGGTCTATAATAAAATCTGGAAGTCTCCAACGAAAATCTTGGGTCTTCTACGAATAGTTTGGGGTCTCCATATAAAATCTGGTGTCTCCAATAAAAATATTGGGATCCCCAATTAAAATCCGGGGGTCTCAAATGAAAATAAAATTTGCTCCAATGAAAATCTTGGTGGCTTAAATTAAAATTTTGGGGTCTCCCACTAAAATCTGGGGTCTCCAATAAAATTCTGAGAGTCACCAATGAAACTCTTGGTCCACAGAAAATCTGGGAACCTCCAATGAAAATGTTGGGGTCTCCCAAGAAATTCTGAGGGGTCTCTAATGAACGGCTGGATGTCTCCAAAGAAAATCTGGGGTCTCCAATGAATTTCGTGGAATGTCCAATGAAATTGTGGGAGTCTCGATGTAAAGCTGGGGGTCTCCAATGATAATCTGGGGATCTGCAATGAAAATCTGGAATTTTCAAACGAAAATATCTGGTCTCCAAAATTGGGGTCTCCTAAGAAAATCTGGGCATCCCTGATGCTCGGTTTCAAGGGAAAGAACATGTTTCAGAACCCCCCTGAAGGAGGGTTTTATTAAGGACTAAAACAAAACAAAAGAAAAATATCCATTGCTAAATTTTTGACAATCAGGATTAAGGGTTTAAGATTTATAGAATTAAAACAGACCTGTAAGGCACATTCATATGAAAAAAGACGACTTCTATTGTTTTTGTTTACCTCTGTATAAACTAAATTATTAACATTTAGATGATTCATGAGAGGATTGATGTTGTCTCCAACCAGACAAATGATCACAGGTTAGTTTTTAATAGCGTCTTAGTACTTTTTTAATATTAGAGCTGGGCGCCTTAGTACTTTTTAATATTAGAGCTGGGCGTCTTAGTACTTTTTTAATATTAGAGCTGGGCGTCTTAGTACTTTTTTAAAATTAGAGTTGGGCGCCTTAGTACTTTTTTAATATTAGAGCTGGGCGTCTTAGTACTTTTTTAATATTAGAGCTGGGTGTCTTAGTACTTTTTTAATATTAGACCTGGGCGTCTTAGTACTTTTTAAAATTAGAGCTGGGTGTCTTAGTACTTTTTTAATATTAGAGCTGGGCGTCTTAGTACTTTTTTAATCTGTTGACAAATAAGGTTTACGTTAAATCTGTATGTTAAAGGGAGTGTTCACGAAAAATTAAAGGGGGTATAGGCTTAATGCGATAAAAAAGCGCTTTTGATCTCTACTAATCTTACTTCTATCTGTTGCGACTATAAGGAGAAAATTGTAAAAAACGACTCACACCGAAGAACGTAGTATCCATATAAATTCGGAAAGATGCAACATTCAACTAGCTCGGATAGTAAACAAATCAATTTAATTCCAACAGAAGACTCCCTTTAACAATTGGATAAATTCACGTTCAATCCGTTTTATGAAAAACGTTGTTGTTTTCCTACTTGAAAAAAGTTAATTCTGAACAAAATCCCTGGTTTCGGGAGCTAGGTAATTTATAGAGAAAACGAAAAAATCAATTTTTATAAAGAAAATGATTTTTTGAAATCTTGATCCTAAAAGCTGTTGTTTTCTCTTTTAATGTTCTTTTATTTTTGTTTTGTAATGGTTGTTGTTGTTCGTGCAACTTTGCCCCAGATTAATGTTAGTAAATTGAAAATCAAGCATTTTTTTTTCAAAATATCATTATTATGAGAGTTATTATCTATGATATGTTTGTTAGTATATCGATGAATGATAATCATGAAAATCTGAGTCAAGAGTTGGATATTCTCAGGTATATATTAGTTCTTTATATCTATACTTGCTATACCCGGCGTTGCCCGTGAAATTTGATAAAAATAAATATATTGTCGAAAATAAATTAGATTTTTGAAAAACTATCGATTTTTTAAATAACATAATACGTATATATTCAATAAAGCCACAATCAGAAGATAGTTGCAAAACCAGTCCTTATTTCTGGCACTTGTAAAGTCCTGCGAAAAAAAAATTGTGAATATGTGTTCTGCAAAATATTTGTCACGGTATAGTTTTATCCAAAAAAGTTTCTGGAAAAAAGTCATAGAAAATTATGCAGGCAACTGAAATTTTTACAAATATGTTGATTTTTCATTAGTTAGAAACTCTAAAACGATATTACCCCTAGTTAAACAGATTTTTGTTGTGTACTGAAGTGTACTGAAGTGTAATTTAAGGGCGGTTGTAGTACAATATCTTGAAAAAATTCATTGTTTAAAACTAGTTTTTTTTCAGAAGACTTAAATAGATTTCGACCTTTTCAGTGTTTTTGGATCAAGTACTTTCCTTAGGTGGATTCATCAACATACATATTTATCTATTTATCTATTTATCTATTTATATAAATATATTAAGGCATATGGTGGAAAATATTCAGGAAGAGATTGAAGAATCAGGTTTCAGACAGGTATATCTTTCAATATCTTTCTAATAAAGACCCAATAAAGTTAGCTCATAACTGCAGGCGCAGAATTTTGATGTTGATGTCACATCATAAAGCTGTAAAGAAAATCTTTATAAACTAAAGGTTTAATGTTTTTATTACATATAGGTAAAATAAAATGAAATAGATAAATAGATAGATAGATAGATAAATAGATAGATAGATAAATAGATAGATAGATAAATAGATATATTGATAAATAGATAGATAGATAGATAAGTAGATAGATAGATAGAGAGATG
The DNA here is from genome assembly GCF_000591075.1 of Eurytemora carolleeae. Classification (NCBI taxonomy): domain Eukaryota; kingdom Metazoa; phylum Arthropoda; class Copepoda; order Calanoida; family Temoridae; genus Eurytemora; species Eurytemora carolleeae. Next base: position 9,954 of record NW_019396177.1, read on the forward strand.
GATAGATGGTTAGATAGATAGATAGATAGATAGATAGATAGATAGATAGATAGATAGATAGATAGATAGATAGATAGATAGATGAATGGGAACCCTCTATTATTGCAAAATGCAATGTGGCGCAGTACAGTGTATATTAATGTTTATAAATCATCCATATCAAAATCACGCTTTCAACAGGATAGATAGATAGAAAGATATTAATATTATGGTTTTAACAGGATATCTTGGAATTCCCGGGGAACAGAAGGTGTCCCATCATTTTGTATTGTTCTTTAATAAATATAAATTTTCTAAAAGATTTTTTTGTTTAAATTGGTGGATTTTTGAAAATCGCAAATTTAAAATTAAAAATTTAGCCTAGAAACAAATTTCTATTTCAACCAGCCACTGTGGTTATGTTAGTTGCCACAACAATTTTGACAGTTTTGACGTTTATCGGCTTAAAAAACAGATTAGCTATTGTTGAAAAAACTTGCCCTCCTGGCATTTCTAAATGTACGTGGTCCGATTGAAATTCTGGGACACCCTGTACGGTACCTTCAATTTCCTGAAGACATTATGCTTAAATTATTTAATAATACACGCTTCTCTCTGAACACAGGGTTAAAAATTTTACAAAGAGAAATGAGGAATCTTTAATGTTTTCAAAACTTAATTCTTGGCTTAAAACTTAAAGATTAGGTTTTGCTGTCAAAATAAATATGAAAAGTCTTCATGCAGAGTTTTGCAAAGATGTAGGAATTATAAAATCAAAGTTTGTGGTAAAGACTCGATTTCTTTATTGATTTAGATATGTATACTTGCATATTTATCAAACATTAAATTCATAAAAACGAGGTGATTAAACCTACATATATAATCTATAAGGAGATTAAAATCAAATTCATAAAAACGAGGTGATTAAACCTACATATATAATCTATAAGGAGATTAAAATCAAATTCATATCTTGATGATAATTATATCTAATATCCAACTATCTAGGAAATGACGAATATTGACACAAACAAACGAATGAACCTGTTAGAGATGGCTCTCAATATGACTGTTGCAGAAATTCAAAGTAGTAAGGTAATAATTCATTTATAAAACTCTTGAAGAAAAACTCCTGAAAGACAAACTCCTTAAGACAAACTCCGTAAGACAAACTCCTGAATACAAACTCCTGAAATAAAAACTCCTGTAATATAAACTCCTGAAAGGCAAACTCCTGAAAGACAGACTCCTGATTACTGAAAGACAAACTCCTGAAAGACAATCTTCTAAAAGACAAACTACTGAAATACTAACTCCTGAATTACAAACTCCTGAAATAAAAACGCGTAAGAGATAAACTCCTGAATAACAAACTCCTGAGATAAATTCCTCAGAGACAAAATCCTGAAGAACAAACTCAGGAAAGACAAACTCCTTAAGTACAAACTACTGAAGTACAATCTCCTAAAAAATAAACTCATGAAATACAAACTCATGAAAGACAATCTTCTAGAAGACAAACTCCTGAAATACAATTTCCTGAAATACAAACTCCTGAAATATTAACTCCTAAAATATTAACCCCTGAAATACAAACTCCTGAAATACACAATCCTAAAAACAAACTCCTGATTGGCCAACTCCTGAATTACAAACTTCTGAAATACAAACTCTCCAAGACAAACTGAAATAAAACTCCTGAAATGTTATTGACACTCTTTTTATCATCTTAGTCTGGCCATGCGGACTTTGCAAACAAAACAATGAGTCTGCTTCGTAATGTCATGGATATTTATAGAAATCAAATAGAAACAGGTCATATTAATGATGATAATGATGATAATGATGATAATGATGATAATGATGATAATGATGATAATGATGATAATGATGATAATGATGATAATGATGATAATGATGATAATGATGATAATGATGATAATGATGATAATGATGATAATGATGATAATGATGATAATGATGATAATGATGAAGAGAACTCAACATCAGCTGGAGATAACCTAATTGACGATGTAACAGTTCGTGAGAATACAACAACTCCTTCTTCAGGTTTTAAAACTAAAAAATCCAAAATCAACAGGGATAGGGTTATTATATATCAAGATGTTAGACAAATTCTTTTGAAAAATCACTTTTCAATTTAAAAAAAAAAATTTCAATATTTTTTATTTTTAAGATAGTTTTAATCTCAAGCTTCTCGGATAATATAAATTCTCTCACATTACTGAAATATGTGAAAAATAATTTTAGATATTATTTTATAGATAGCATAGATAGCACCCTGCCAGAGGACACATGCACTCATCCAAAGGAATTTTTAGATTGTACTTTTTTGAGAAACTGGTTTATCATCATTTTTAACATGAAAAATGATAATGATGATGTTGAAATAGACTGTTGACTAAATTTCAATTGAGTTCTTTTGAAAAACTTAAATTACACGGTTTATCTCTGCAATACATGTCCTGTATTCAATCCCTTTTAGAGGGACCCGACATCGAAAATTATTAAACAAGAATATCTGAGTCATTTTTCTTCAGTAAAAGGGCGAAAGCGTATCATGTGAGGCCCATACTCTTTAGCTATAAAGGATCACTTAAACATTTAGGTTTCCATTGAAAATTAGATTTTTTTTGAAAATTTCAAAAATGGTTTATTGAAAATTTTTGCAAAAATTATCGTAATTTTCATTTTCGTTTTCGTATCTATTGTCAAATGGCTTATCGAAATTTTGCGAATGATCTGAATTTTGGAAACCCTTCTTTAAATTATGTCAATAATTCGTTTAAATACTAAAATTTTAGTTTGAAAGTACAATCATGAAAATGTATTCAGGCAGTTACATCAAATATGATCAGTTGTTCAGCCTCCTCTACATATAGTAGGTATATATAGATTTAATATTATACTAACTTAAATATTTTACAAAAATTTAAACTTTCTTGTTTCAATATTTAAAATTTTTTTTTTTGAAATTAACTGTCAAAAAATCACTGATCAAATTAGAATTTAAGTCCTCCTATATTCAGAAAGCATACCTGTGCAAAGGCCTTTGACGGAGTTCTACAAACAAATCGGGTTGGGTCTACTTGGGCATCAAAGGTACAGAGTGTCCCACGAAACATGACAGTGTAGAGACGACATAAAGAGCGTCTTCGATCCCTTACAGGGGCAGTTAGGATAATTTTACAGGGGTTTGTACTATAAATATTAAAGTAGCAGCAATATACATTTCACACTGCCCCTTTTTATTTTTTGGAAATAAGCTTAGGTTTTTGTTGTTCCAGTTAATCACTAATAATAAAATTCGCGGAATTTTCTTGTTTTTTTGGAAAAATTTCAACATTTGGAAAATTATGATTTATCAGTGCCAAATCTAACCAGCCTATAAATCTAACCAGCCTATATCCAAATCTAACCGGCCTATATATAAATCTAACCGGCATAAATGCCAAATCTAACCAGCCTATATGCAAATCTAACCAGCTTATATGCAAATCTAACTGGCCTATATGCAAATCTTACCGGCCTATATGCAAATCTAACCAGCCTATATGCAAATCTAACCGGCCTATATGCAAATCTAACCGGCCTATATGCAAATCTAACCAGCCTATATGCCAAATCTAACTGGCCTATATGCAAATCTAACTGGCCTATATGCGAATCTAACTGGCTTATATGCAAAATCTAACCGTCCTATATCCAAATCTAACTGGCCTATATGCAAATCTAACCGGCCTATATGCAAATCTAACCAGCCTATATGCAAATCTAACTGGCCTATATGCGAATCTAACTGGCTTATATGCAAAATCTAACCGGCCTATATCCAAATCTAACTGGCCTATATGCAAATCTTACCGGCCTATATGCAAATCTAAACGGCCTATATGCAAATCTAACTGGCCTAAATGCAAATCTAACTGGCCTTTATGCGAATCTAACTGGCTTATATGCAAAATCTAACCGGCCTATATGCCAAATCTAACTGTTCTATATGCAAATCTAACCGGCCTATATGCAAATCTAACCGGCCTATATGCAAATCTAACTGGCCTATATGCCAAATCTAACCAGCCATATGCCAAATCTAACTGGCCTATATCCAAATCTAACCGCCCTATATCCAAATCTAACCGGCCTATATCCAAATCTAACCGGCCTATATGCAAATCTAACCGGCCTATATGCAAATCTAACTGGCTTATATGCAAATATAACCAGCCTATATGCAAATCTAACCTGCCTATATGCAAATCTAACCAGCCTATATGCCAAATCTAACTGGCCTATATGCCAAATCTAACTGGCCTATATGTCAAATCTAACTGGCCTATATGCCAAATCTAACCAGCCTATATGCCAAATCTAACTGGCCTATATGCAAATCTAACTGGCCTATATGCCAAATCTAACCGGCCTATATGCCAAATCTAACCGGCCTATATGCAAATCTAACCGGCCTATATGCAAATCTAACCGGCCTATATGCCAAATCTAACTGGCCTATATGCCAAATTTAACCAGCCTATATGCAAATCTAACTGGCCAATATGCAAATCTTACCGGCCTATATGCCAAATCTAACCGGCCTATATGCAAATCTAACCGGCCTATATGCAAATCTAACTGGCCTATATGCCAAATCTAACCGGCCCATATGCCAAATCTAACTGGCCTATACGCCAAATTTAACTGGCCTATATGCAAATCTAACCAGCCATATGCCAAATCTAACTGGCCTATATGCAAAATCTAACTGGCCTATATGCCAAATCTAACTGGCCTATATGCAAAATTTACCCAGCCTATATGCAAATCTAACTGGCCTATATGCAAATTTAACCGGCCTATATGCAAATCTAACCGGCCTATTTGCAAATCTAACTGGCCTATATGCAAATCTAACCAGCCTATCTGCAAATCTAACTGGCTTATATGCAAAATCTAACTGGCCTATATGCAAATCTAACTGGCCTATATGCAAATCTAACCGGCTTATATGCAAATCTAACCAGCCTATAAATCTAACTGGCCTATATGCAAATCTAACTGGCCTATATGCAAAATCTAACCGGTCTATATGCAAATCTAACCGGCCTATATGCAAATCTAACAAGCCTATATGCAAATCTAACCGGCCTATATGCAAAATCTAACTGGCCTATATGCAAATCTAACTGGCCAATATGCAAATCTAACTGGCCTTTATGCAAATCTAACCGGCCTATATGCAAATCTAACCAGCCTATATGCCAAATCTAACTGGCCTATATGCCAAATCTAACCGACTTATATGCAAAATCTAACTGGCCTATATGCAAATCTAACCGGCCTAAATGCCAAATCTTATAGGCCTATATGCAAATCTAACTTGACTATATGCAAATCTAACTGGCATATATGCAAATCTAACTGGCCTATATGCAAATTTAACCAGCCTATATGCAAATCTAACTGGCCTATATGCAAATCTAACCAGCCTATGTGCAAATCTAACCGGCCTATATGCAAATCTAACCGGCCTATCTGCGAATCTAACTGGCTTATATGCAAAATCTAACTGGCCTATTTGCAAATCTAACTGGCTTATATGCAAATCTAACCGCCTTATATGGAAATATAACCAGCCTATAAATCTAACTGGCCTATATGCAAATCTAACCGGCCTATATGCAAATCTAACTGGCCTATATGCCAAATTTAACCAGCCTATATGCAAATCTTACTGGCCTATATGCAAATTTATCGGGCCTATATGCAAATCTAACCGGCCTATATGCAAATCTAACCGGCCTATATGCAAATCTAACCGGCCTATATGCAAATTTATCGGGCCTATATGCAAATCTAACCGGCCTATATGCAAATCTAACTGGCCTAATGCAAATCTAACCGGCCTATATGCAAATCTAACCAGCCTGTATGCAAATCTAACCGTCCTATATGCAAATCTAACTGGCTTATATGCAAAATCTAACTGGCCTATTTGCAAATCTAACCGGCCTATATGCAAATATAACTGGCTTATATGCAAATATAACCAGCCTATATGCAAATATAACCAGCCTATAAATCTAACCGGCCTATATGCCAAATCTAACTGGCCTATATGCAAAAATAACCAGCCTATATGCAAATCTAACTGGCCCATAAGCAAATCTAACCGGCCTATATGCAAATCTAACCGGCCTATATGCAAAATTGAATCTTTTTAAAAGAATCTAAATGTTGTTAAAACCTATAGGCTTGCTAAACCACCGTACGAATGAGTATTCACAGAAAATAGATAATTTTGAATTTATCCTTTACATGAGATTAGGGTAGCATAGATCCAAATCTACTAATAACATTTTTTAAATAAGAATTTTTAGGGTGAGGGTGTCGGGGCCTGGATTCAAGCAACTTTTTCACAAGAAATTATTATTAAGGTGATCGAATTTAAAATATTAAGATTTATTGGATTAATGAATATTTATAAAAATGTTTTTCTATATTTTGTAAAAAGCAATCTAAATTTTTTTTAGGAGATAAAGCTGCTTCAAAGGTTTGCGGAAGCCGAAGCAAATCGGTAATTTTTGTACAGTATAAAAAATAAATATTAACAAAATATTCGTGGATTTTTTATGTTTTTTCACGCATTTTTTTTATTTCACTAAAATCAAAAGCTTTTGAATACAACTTTTTGAAATTCTGAGCAGACAAGATCTTCCCTGTGGTCATTCGATGTCCCACACAAAATTTGGGCCCGATCGGGTCAGCCATTTTGACGTTTATGAGATACAAATAAAGAAACAAACACACAAGCAAAGTATATACAAGTTGATATTCTGTTTGATGGAAATATTGTGCAATATTGTAAATAATCTATTATTTAAGACAAGTTGATATTCTGTTTAATGGAAATATTGTGAAAATTGTAAATATTATATTATTTAAGACAAGTTGATATTCTGTTTACTGGAAATATTGTCCAATATTATAAATATTATATTATTTAAGACAAGTTGATATTCTGTATGATGGAAATATTGTCCAATATTGTAAATATTATATTATTTAAAACAAGTTGATATTCTGTATGATGGAAATATTGTGCAGAGTGCCATTCTTCCAGCTAGAGGGAGCCGACACTGGAATGTTATAAGGTACTGCATAGTTTTAGTATAAATTTATACAAACATTAATATGTGCAATGTTTCCAAGTTTTATAAATTTACTTTTCAGACTTTCGAGAGGAGTTCCCTCTTCATCCCTAAAAATCACCATTACTGAGGTAGGAGTGTAGAATCTTTATCATATGATTACATGCAAGACCAACTTGGGAACCCGGCTTTGTCAGGAAACCAAGTTTTCCCTTTATAAGTCAACCTTTTCAACTTGAAACTTGTATTCCTAGCCAAGTATATAAAGACAGATAGATGTTATTACATTTTGTTTGTAAGTACTGTAAAAACTTTTTAAAAAAAAACAGAATATCCCCCAAGATTATCAAGAATGTAATGCAAGGAAAGTTAATTGCAGTTGCGTATACTCTGCGTACATATTGAAAGTAGTTCTCACTGGGCGGAATTTGTTTACAAGAATAGATACATCAGTGTTCGTTTAGTATCCGGAGGAGGTTAAAAGCATTGCATTTTAATAATTTTGATAATTTACATAATAGTTTCCTATGACCAGAATATTTCAGTGATTATTTATGTGAAAGATGGATCCCATTTCAGGCTTCGACATCCGTCTTGTGTTTACGTTAATGCATAGTGACAGTACACTGCAGTACAAAACATGCGTACACTTCTGAAATAACTTTCCTGGCATTAAATCCTTGGATTAGATAAAGGTTTAAAGGGTATCATGTCCAGGTTTGTTAATCATTTTGGATTTTTAAAACAACTTTAAGAAAACTTCAAATATTTGGAAACTGTTAAAGTTTGGTTTTAATAACTTTGCAATATTCTTATCCTAGGAGAAAATATGGAGGAATAAAAAAAAAAGGTGGTTTTTGTTCTTTTTTTCTCTCAGAGTTAAAATTTGAATTTGAAATTTCCTCGAACAGTACCTTAAATAAAATACAAATAAAATGATATTAAAGAGGCTGATCTGACTTTTCTGCCAGGTTTACGGAACAATCAACAATGGGTTCAAGGAGATCTCTGTGCTGGGATGCTTTTAATCAATCAATCACATATTTAATCAATTTATAGTATGATTTCGTAACCAGTAATGTAGTTAATCAATTTATTATATGATTTATTGATCAATCCGTCACATATTAAATCAATCAGTCACATATAAAATCAAATCAATCAATTATTATTGTGTTTAATCAGTCTAATCATATAATTCATCATTCAATCAAATTAGTGATCTATATTTACAATTTCTTAGTTTTAAATCAATCATAAATTTTCAAATTCGTCAATGTATCTCTTTGTTGTTTATTTGATTTACATAGTTACTATCTAACTTTTCTGTAAAATATATTAAAAGTGTTCCAGCTTTTACTGATATAATTTAAATTTTTAATTTTAAATGGAAGAAAAAGTCAAACTCATCCAAATGTAGTTTGTATAGGTTTCATGAACCTCAAAATATTGGGATTAAACCAATTTAAGATCAGTTGATCTCTGTGGAGAGAGAGAATGAGTTTATCTCAATCCTACCATTTAAAAGTTATCAGTTTTATCCTTTCCATAACATTGTTTATCATTTTATTTATTATTCTTTATTCTGTTTTACTTTCCAACGTTTATTCTTTTCCTTTCAAACACATTCTTTCATGCTTATATTCCTTCCCTTTTTTCTTTGTCTCTATAAAACCCGCAAATCACTTTTAAGAGAAACCACAAGTTTAAAGTAATAATTTTGAAGGGAGTGACCGGCTATGCAAGGTTGTTGAACTGAGTATGCAGTGTTGTGGAAAACTTCTTCCAGATTCATTTAAGACCTATTCAACTTTTTAAAGATCTGTAAATCCTGAGTTTGAGCGCAAATTCGACGTTCAAAACTCTTACTTTGGGGGTGGATACGTTTTCAGAATTAGTTTTTTTTTTAATTATTAAATAACGACAACGAAAAATAAAGTAAAAATTATACAGTAATCTAATTAGATGGTCAGGAACATATTTCTCAAAAGAAACTTGTTAATGAATAATGCTAAAATCGATTATTTCGTTTTCATTATTATATTGAATTTCTTCAAATTCTTCAAATGTCGTCTTTTCAATAATAATTCTAGAAAATCTGTGAAAATCTTTGTGAATAATGAGAAATTATAAACTAATAATTGAACAAGATTACTTATTTTCGATGATAAGATTAATTTCTATTTTCTCAACATGTTCCTGTACATGACTTCTGTAGTTTATTGTATAATTTTTTTACATTTTGTCGTCGTTACTTGATGATTAAAAAAAAGCCGATTCTGAAAACGTATCTACCCCCAAAGTAGGAGTTTTGAACGTCGAATTTGAGCTTAAACTCAGGATTTACAGATCTTTAAAAAGTTTAACTTAAGTTTTGAATTTCTTAGAACTGTTATTATGCATTCTTTGACTGTATGTTTTAACTCGTCATATAATCTGTTTGAAAATATAATTTTACATTTTGTTAATTAATACATCGCAAAAACAAAATCTAAATTATTCCCAAATTAAAGTTTAATTTTATTTTTAAGTTTCAAATAATGTTGTTTTACAGAACACTAATTTTTGTTGTTGTAGTGTTCATGTTTTAGGCCTACAAATTAAAAAGTAATTATCAAAATGTAGAAAACATTTTGATTCATAGAATAAAATCCGTAAGATATTTCTTTTTGTAAAAAATATTTTTTATTCGGAAAATAACTGAAAATATTCTTAATCTTCTGTTCCAAAATTTATTGACAAAAAATCCGCGAAAACTTGTTAGGTCAAATCTGCTCCAAATCTTAAAAAGTAAAACATCAAAAACTGTTTTTGCTATTCACAAATTCCCCCTGTCATGAATTACATTTTAAATAACAAAATTATTAGAATAGTCAGTTATATTTTGCCATCTTTGTAAGATTTGAAGCGGATTTGTTACATTCGTAATGATATTTTTATATCCTATAACTTTTAACATAAAATAATATGTCTTCATGTAGATGAAATCTCGATCAAGTGACCCGCAATTTTCATAAAAGATTCACATTGATTAGTTTCTTTCAAGTGTGTACTGTGCATCTTTAACTTTCCTTTATCTGTATCTGCATTTTTCAAGGCTCCAACTCTTTGGTTTATAATTTTCTTGCCCCATGTTATTTAATAACAAGGAAGGAAACCCCCCATGTTATTTATTAACCAGGAGAACCCCCATGTTATTTATTAACAAGGAGAACCCCCATGTTATTTATTAACAAGGAGAGCCCCTGTGTAATTAATTAATGAGGAGAATGTTAACAAATGAAATAAAAGATGGGCACAAAGCGCCCTAAAAGCCTAGTATATTACATTTAAAAAATAAATATTATCTTAAAAAATTTCAAAAAATGAAACATTGAATTTTGCAGGAAAAATTGTTTTTACATTGTTTGCAGTTTAATTCATGTGATTAGTGATGCACAAACAATATGACATGATATTAATATTGACGCACTAATTAAAAGTACTAACAAGCAAGATAAGAAAAGGTATTTAAGAATTTGCGAACAAAGTTTCATTATCAATTGTGTTTTAGGATACACTTGCAAACTAAAAAAATCAAAATGCTGGCTAAATTTGTTGTTGTGTTGCTTCTAGCATGTGTGGTGTTTACAGAGGCTACAAAATACAAGTAAATATCAAGATCTTTATATTTACCCTACAAACCAAGTAACGTTGCTGTCATGTAAAAGTCTGACGTTGATTAACATTAATGTACATTGTACAACCCGGAATCAACATTATCTAACGTTTTAAACATTATTTGACTTGTTGGGTATAGAAATTAGAGATTTCTAACACAAGTAGCCTTTTAATTTGACTATAAATGTTATTGTTTGGAGTATAAATTAGATATTTATAACATTTTTTAATTGTCTTTACTGTAAAGTGTATACTGATGGCAACATTCAAAGCAGAATTGCTTGCTAAAATAGATTTTTTTTAGATTTTCTGTGTTTTTTTTCCATTAAAGGTTATTTTTCAAAATTTCACTATGTTTACACCAGCCTATTGTCTAGAAAGCTGACTCACCTGAAGCCTGTACCCATGTGCTCAAATTTGGAACTCATTGCCTGTGTTGGAGAGATTGAAAGTGAGTTCTTCCATTTCAGGGAACGTTATTCCAAAATAGCACTAAAGAGCCTGCCGGGCCAAATCTGCATGGTTCTTTTGTTTAAGAGTTTTTTATTTTCTCAATCCAAGCCTAGAAAGGAAAAACAAAAAGTCCAGTTCTTGATGATTTGATGATTGTCAATATCTGTTTTGAATCTAGAAAATAAGTCCAAGAACTACTACTTGAGAAGATAAGATACAGGGTGTCCCAAAAAACATGGGAATTCAGTGACGAATTCGATATCGTTTTTTTAAATAATTCTTTGATTTAGTTTAGTGATACCAACTGAGAAAGCTGTAATCTGTATAAGAGTTTTGTCTGCTATGTTCACATTTTGTTTGTTAATGTTTTGACTGCATACAGTTGTACTTAGTAAAACAAGAAAATTGCAGTATACAAACAAAGTAAACTTGTCCGTCTTCACTATTCATCTTGCAGAGACATTATAGACACATCTTTACAGTCTTTTACCCTTTTCATAAAATAAACTCTAGCAGACATAATAATATTATGGCTTTTGAAATTAGGTATTACAATGCTAATTCATAGCAAAGACGATATACAATTTGTCACTAAATTCCCATGTTTTTTGGGACACCCTGTAAGTAATAAAATCAAATATGGAAGAAATAAAACAATAAAAATGAAATTATTTAGCTGCCTGGGGTGACTGTTTTGATGCTTTCGACATCATGACTTGTATTGAAGATATCCTTGCAGCAACAGATTGTGGACACTGCTTGTGTGACGTTCTTGAGTTTCTGGGTATTCAGCTCTGCTAACATTATGTCAAACATTTTTAACTCGCATATTATAAATAAATCATTGGAGCACTTTTAAGTTTATACAAATAACGATCTATTTTTGATTTATTTTTGATTTGTGATTTTTAAAAGATTGTTTTTTTAACAATTTTGGTACAGGGATCACATTTTGTGAATCTCGATCATAAATTTGTTGACATAAACTTTTATTAAATAAATGTTTTGGATTTTAAGGTCCCAAAAATGGGCTGTAAAAAAACTAAGAGAATTTTTTGGTTTGGCAATTTGTTTTATTTAATTCCTAAAATCCATCCAGGGAAGAAATCAGAAGCTAGGAATATTTTCATTATTAATAAATCAAATCTTAACCCTATCCCTGCTGAGGTACTTCAAAACCAGGATTCACTGGGGGGGGGGGTCAAATTGACCCCTCGCTATAAATCCCATGTTCGATGTCCAAATATGACAAATGATAAATCATTGGAAAGCTCTTATGCTTTACAATTAGAATCTGCAAAAAATTAGCAAATTTGCAATCTTTTTTTTGCAAAATCCAGTTATATAGTGAAAATGTGCAAATTTCTAATATGCAAAAATTTTAAATAACCCATGTGGTCAAGAAAGACTAAAAATGTGCAAATTTCTTTTTACGGGTTGGTTGCAAATAATTTGCGAAAACTTCTTTGAAAATCTGTTGCAATTTTTGGCTAAAAATTATCAAATCTGACAACTGAAAGTGGGTCAAAACAAAGATTTAGTTTGTTACAGGAAAAAGTAGTCATTCAGGCAGTGTGCCTGAGAACTCAGTCAGTTATTATACAAGCCAAGTTTTAGACCTAAAGGAAGGGCTTTGGGTATTTAGAAAAAGTTAAAAAATTTCAACAGCAGACCATTACAACAGGGGGGGTTCAAATTGACCCCCCTCCCCCAAGCAGGAATAGGGTTAAGCGAGCTGTTTTTAAGGGGATTGTAGACTTAATTTTAAGTGACCCTTTAAGAGGGACAAATCCAATTGACAATGATACCCTTTTAACTTCTTTTTGATTGTTAACGTGGAAGATAACAACCTTTTTTATTTCATGGAATGGATTTAATTTTTGAGAAATTATGTATATTCATTCCTGATCAAATAAAGTTTTTGAGGGTGACGCTGTGAATCAGACATGCATCTCTAGAAATGTTGGGTCGCGTAAAATCACGTCTCCGCGATTCTTTAAAACATCATTTTCCAGGAAAAACTGTTGCAAATGGCCAATTTCTTAATCGTACTACCATAGCTCGTTTCTTTCTATCTACACTGCTCTGGTAGACTCTAACCATAGTGTGACTATGGTTGTATCTATGGTAGCACGACTAAGAAATTAGCAATTAAAAACTCGTAGATAAACAATCAAGACTGAAGGCTGCCGACTGCATCAGCGCTGAGGATTCATCTGATTTCGATATGAGTTCTGGATCCGGACTGAAAAGAAATGAGTTTGGATCCTCTGAATTCTTTAAGATTGAATGATTTAGAAAGATCTAGAAAAAAAAAATGAAAGTCAAGTTTTTTTCGTACTTTTTCAAACTTTATACCAAAACCTTGATAAAATTTCTTCTAAAAATCATTTCTTTCTACTAATTCAGCGAATAAAACCATAAAATAAAATTTGCGCTATGCAAAAAATAATAAGTATTTGAATCAATAGTGCGCGCTGACCACCGCCCATATTTACGGGAACTGATATACCTTCAGGGTGCAGTTAAGTCTGTAAAATTCTACGAAATTAGAATAGCTTAGTATAAAAGAAATGCAAATCTATTATTTATTTCGCAAGAATACGACACTTAGAACAGGCTCACGCATGATAACCACATTACATGTACATTAAACTACTTGACAAAAAATACAATTCATAGGATCAAATATTATTATGTGTTTAAATTTCTTCCCTACAAGAAGTTAAAATGGAGTAGGATACTCGTGATATAATATAAAGTAAGACCCATAAAACTGGAAGAAGAAATTTGAGTAATAATTTATGTATTTTATGTTTTTTTACCAGTAGCAGTTTTACACTGCAAAATTCATTGAAAAATCACAAATCTAATCTAATATTAGTTTTACAATTATACAGTTTCCTAGGTCTCACTGTATTACATGATATAATTTTCCAAAGTGAAAGGACGGTGAATTTAACTGAAAAACTTGATGAACAATTATTAATAATTAAGAGTAAATTCATAAAATGTGATCTAGTAAAAATAAGAGAGTTTATTCCCATATATGAAATGATAAAGTATTTAATACTACGTGTGTAAGTGTCANGAGAAAAAATAAAAACTTGGGCATCAACTGGACAGTTCATTTATTTAGTAACTAACTGTGGAATTGATGATGTTCAGCAAATTTTATACCAATGAAGTGTGTACAGAGAAGAAAATTCAAAGATAGCATTGAAGAAATGTTGTTGGTATTTGTACTTAGTTCAGTCTCGTCTAAAATACAACCAACAAATGACAAACTTTAATCCTTTTTAATATTATTACCCATACCCGACATAATATTACCAAGGATATCAAATCCCCCAGGTGGGACGGGCGGACAAACACTGGTATTTAAAAAGCTTAAATTTCTCTTGACACCGTCCATCTTGGATTTTGTACTTTCTGGTTTTCCCGCGTTTTCTGATTTAGACGCAGATGTAGGTTTGGTTTGGTTCTTTGCACACAGTTTACCCGGGAAGAGTCGGGACATGTTTACGCGTTCATCAACTCGTGCGCCAGATCTAAAAAAATAAAAAAAATTATTGTTCAATTACAATATTACTTAAAAAATGGAATCTTAATCAGTGCTTTATCAGTTAGAAACGCAAACTTTTGGCTTCCCCCAAACCTAAAAAACACAAATCTGAACTGTACATAAAAAGATTATAACAGTTTCTAGATCTCTGAATGGTTTATCTACTTCTTGGCATAAAAATAAGCAATAAAAAAGAAAGATAATTTTCAATTCTGCTTACTTAAAAAAATTCCTTAATGTTGATGACCTAGATCCAGATCCACACCAAAATTAAATGGATGATGAGCACTGAATTCTTAATAAGCAATTGGAAAAAAATATTATGTATGTACATTTTTATTTTAGGACTACCTTGTTGAATCCGCCATTCGCCCATTCTATAAACATAGCATGATGAGACTTCAAAGACGACTATACGGAATTTATCCTGTTTGCCTTTTTTCTTTATATTCATGATTATTCGCAACTGTAAACTTGTTTCTTCCTTGGCCAAATCATCAATTCAATCATATACAAGTCTATGTTTTTTGTTTATGGCAGAAGACTTGAAATTTGACTTTTAAAATTTCAGGTCGTCTTCATAGTCTAATCCGTTGGTGGTAACCCTGTAGCATTGGATATAGTTAGTATTTACCTAGGTTGAGGTATAGTTGGTGGTAACCCTGTAGCATTGAATATAATTAGTATTTACCTAGGTTGAGTATAGTTGGTGGTAACCCTGTAGCATTGGATATAGTTAGTATTTACCTAGGTTGAGGTATAGTTGGTGGTAACCCTGTAGCATTGAATATAATTAGTATTTACCTAGGTTAAGTATAGTTGGTGGTAACCCTGTAGCATTGGATATAGTTAGTATTTACCTAGGTTGAGTATAGTTGGTGGTAACCCTGTAGCATTTATATAATTAGTATTTACCTAGGTTGAGGTATAGTTGGATCAGGTTTATGTTCACTCTCATAAATAATATCAATACTCTTTCTTCGTTCTGACGGAACAGTTTCTGGACGCCGCTTTTCAGTCTCCAGCCGAGCAGCCAGCGGCTCCAACTTGGCTATCTCCATCCGGGCGGCGAGCGGCTCCAGTTTAGATTTCGCCAGCCGGGCTGCCAGCGGCTCAAACTTGGCTTTCTCAAGATCTTGTTTAGCGCGGACCTCGCCGGTGGGTTTTATGCATTCCCTCCCAGCTGACAGAATATTCTTGATACTCTCCGAAGAATTGTCAGTGACCAGTTTCGACTGAAACAGGGTTTATACATCAGATTTATATTACAAAAAGTAATCATTGTTATTAACGTCTAGAGTATTAAAAAAATGCCTTTTTGTTATAGGAAATTTGACTAAATAGGATGTTTTTGCAACGGACTTGTATTTTGGAGATTAAAATTAAAGTTTTTAAAGTTCGGATAGCATTAAATATCTTGTATTAAAACAGGGGGATTTATTTGCTCAAAAATCATTTTTTGCCCCACCCCCCATCCAGAATTTTTTTCCCACACAAATTATTTATGCTTGCGCGGAACGGATTATTTCAATGGTTTTTATTCGCTGAATTGGGAAAAATAATTGATTTTAGGGAAAACTCAATAAATTTCTGGGGGAAAAGTACCAAAAAGAATAAAAAAGCGCCATTTGATGTCCAATCTTTCAACCCCCCCCCCCCCCATCATCAAAAATCATGTAAATCTAAAAAATCAATAAACAACCCTGTATTGAAACCCAAATTAAAAAAGAAAAGTAAAAATAGTAGTTATTTGATTTATCGGAAGTTTATTGTATTTTCTTGTTAATCTGAAGATCTACGAAATTAACAATTAAAGGTAAATTGAAATTACCTTGCTGGCTTGTTTTTCTCCTAGTTTAAAACTAAGATGAGATTTTCCTTCTCTTGCCTTCTCTCCAATCAGTAGCTTACTATCCTTCTTTTTCTCACCCTTTTCCAGCTTCCTTTCCTTCTCCCGCTTCCCCCCATCCTTCCCCCTGTCCTTCTCTTTATGCTTCTTCTTTTCCTTTTTTTGCTTGTCCTTCTCCTTTTTCTCTTTGCACTTCTCCTTCTCAACTTTTGTACTTTCAGATTTAGGTTTTCCTGAAGTTAGAAAAAATATATTAAAAGAATTGTATCCAGGGAACAGCGATTACAAAAATATCAACGGAATCTTTTTTTCGAAGGGATCAAAATGTTTCTTGAAAAATATAAAATGAGAAAAATTTTATGGATTAAATATTTTGATAACATCATGTACCAAATACTGAAAAAAATGTACAAAAATGATTGAATCAAATTTTATTTAAATTTTAAATCTTGCGGATTAAATTCAAACAAATACTCATGTTTTTTGATTTGTAGCTTTCAGAAGTTTGGTAAAAACGCATTAAAAATTATAACATGAATTTTTAAAAATGATTTTAAAAAAATGATTGAATGTATTATTTATCTATTGATTCCTAGGTTGCTTTGTTGATTTATTGAATGTTCGATGGCTATATTAGTCATATCTCGGGTAATATTTATATTAATTGATTTTCTTGCTTATATGACTAATTGATTTGTTGATTGAATTATTAATTGGTTTATTGATTGATTGAATTTATTGGAGATTAATTTTCAAATATTTTGATTAATTGATTGCTTAATTTAAAGATTGATAAATCAATTCATTGATTCATTGATTGATTGATAATCAGAAGGATGGACTAACCTGTCTCTGGTCTAAATATTTTACTGGGAACATATTCTGGATCTTCTACATCAGATTCAGATCCTACGCGACGTCGTTTCCTCTCTAGTCTAGATAGATAGATAGATAGATAGATAGAGAGATACAGATGTATGTATAGATAGATGGGGACATAGAATGATGGATACACACTACACATATATGTAGGTATAAAGTTAAGTTTGACATAGAACTCAAAAGGTAAAAAGATCCGCAAACGCTTTAAATATGACGATCTGAAGGTTCTCTACCTTGAAATCATGTTTTAAGGGGATTTTAACGATATCAGATACAACGACATGTTAACAGGGGACCATTTATGCATGATAAATAGACATAATAAATTCAACGCAAGGCTCAGAATCCAGTTACCAATGCACGCAATACGGAGTCGAATCAAAAAGGCAAAAATTCCACCAAATTGAGGGGGGGGGGGGAATCTTTACAATACTAATAGGAAATCATAGAAAAATTCGCCAAAGTTAAATGTTAAATAGGGGTTCTAAATACAAATTTGCAAAGAAAAAAAACATTGTAAAGTGTTGTTAAAAGTGAATTTGTATTTACCTTGAGGAATTCTCCTTCTCTGAACCTGAACCTGAACCCTGTACATCTAATCTCTCAGGAACCTAGAAATATATTTTAAGGATTTCTTAATAAATGTGTTGTGGAGTCCTCGCCCCTCTACTTCTCTGAACCTGAACCTGAACCCTGTACATCATATCTCTCAGGAACCTAGAAATATATTTTAATGATTTCTTAATAAATGTGTTGTGGAGTCCTCGCCCCTCTACTTCTCTGAACCTGAACCTGAACCCTGTACATCTAATCTCTCAGGAACCTTGAAATATATTTTAATGATTTCTTAATAAATGAGTCGTGGAGTCCCCGCCCCCTACTTCTGAAAAAAAAGCAACCGTGACTATCCTATCTGATCCTAAACTAACCTGGAATAGTATAATCACAAAAGGTTGCTATTTTTCAAGGGGGAGGGTCCAGAAGAATTTCTAGATAGCGGGGCTCATATATGGATTAGCTGGCAATTTTTGACAGCTGTTATAGTACTTGTACAGAAGTGCTTAAAAGTTATCCTCAATATAGAAGATTTAAGATCAAATTTTTTGTACCGTTAATCTCTTCAGAACTCATTATCCGCATCAACAGTGGTTTAGCAGATTAAATTAACTACTGGATATAATAATAATAATAATAATCATCACTGTCAATCTTTCTACCTGAGATTTTACCTGAAGTTTGGTTGGTGTAAGTTCAGTATCTAAAGGCGTTGTGTAGTACTGCTTTAATCTAACATGCCATGCTGGAAATGAAATGAGATATTAAAAAATTAAATTCAAATATTAATTGTTAAAATCAAATTTTCATAAGAAGACAGTTACGGAATTATAATTCTAGAAAAACCTGGAAATAAATGAATAGTATGGTACCCCAAAAAAGACCAAGTTTGGATATTTGTATGATACAGACCGGGATGAAGTGACATTAATACAAATTCAGGGGAAAAAAGTCTTAAGATCGGACCACTTTTAACGTCTGATATACTTTTCAGAAATATGCACGTTGAGTCGATCTAAATAGCTAAAAAATTCAAGAAATATTTTTTTTCAGCCATGTAGACTCTAAATGCATATTTCTGAAAAGTATGTCAGATGGTATAAGTGGTCCGATCTCCAAAAAAAAATTCCTCGAATTTGTTTGACTAAATGTCACATCATTCCGGTCTGCATCATACAAATATCCCAACTTGGTCTTTTTTGGGGTAACCTAATGATCAGGATTCTATTGCAATGAAATATTTTTCTTTGAAGGGGGGGGGGGGTTATTAGGAAATAAATACCCCTGTCGTTAGCTCACAAAGTAAGGAACCCAATCGGTGCAATTTCAACATTTATTGATCAATTGATTGATTGATCCTACCTATACTTGTAGTAGCAGTAACAGTCCTGAACTGATGAATAATATTTCTTGGTAGAAAATAAATATCATTGTCTGACAGGGGAACCCTGACCAAACAAAATACTTCATTACAAGTTGGAAATAGAAACATAATATGTTTCATTTTTCACAGCAATGATCAAATAAATTTTCATTGATCATTGCTTCTGAAGCAGAAATGCGCAAGTCAATTTATAGAGTAACCACAATTAAAAATAATCAAATTTGAAAGAAAAAATGCATGATGGAAATCTTGGTCAGACAAGTCTGTGAATCAGAAATATCCCCCTTTTCTAAATGAGAGGTCATTTGAAACTAAAACGGCAGTCCCTTGAAAATTAAATAAAAGATGGTATTTTGTTCCTGGCGTATCTGACACCATCTCGATGAAGTTGGTTTAGTTTTCCCTCATCAATCCAGACAGGACACTGAATATATATATTATTATATAAACATATAGAAGATTGAGTTAACTCCAACACTATATCAAGCTGGAGATTTGACAAATAAAATGTCGGTAATATTAAAATATGGTAAAATACGGTAAAACTAGGCTCAACTAGCGCTTTGTGCCTTTATGTATAGTAATAAACTGCTGGCCTGTCTTCTTCGTACAAATTAGAAATATATTGTAACGGAGTTCAAAGTGCATATTTTTAACAAAGAATGTCAGATCATGGTTGGAATCAATTATTTCTGTATATTGGAACTCTGCTGGGTGTTTACATAAACTAAAACTCCTTTTTGTAAAATTCACAAACGAATGTAACAGATTCTTTAAGAATTGATATTTGTGCTTTTATGAATAGTTAAAATGTATTTATATGTTTGTATTTTTTGTGAACATCCTGTGAGCACTGTGTATTTTTAAGTATAGACTCAAGGTTAAGGTTACGCCTTAAACCTAACGTTGAAATCTTGGAAAGATGATATTATCAGTTGTAGCTAATCTTCCAGCAGCTCCGGAGTTCTAAACCAACTCTGTACCATCAAAAGGGGATTTTATAGATATTCTAAAATCAGAATAGAATGATCATTTTCGGACCAAGTCCTGGACCAGAAAGTTCATCTACACCTACAGCTTAAAGCAGTTCCCTACAGAAGCAGCATTCTACAGTTCTGCTCCAGACAGCTCTTAAGGTTCATCTACACCTACAGCTTAAAGCAGTTCCCTACAGAAGCAGCATTCTACAGTTCTGCTCCAGACTGCTCCGTGTTCTGAAGACTCATCAATTCCAGCAGTTGAGAAGCTCCCTAAATCCCCCCACAGAAAGTAAAAACGCTCCTATATATTCCGTAACAAGTTTTAACCAATAAACATTTTTCAACCCCCACTATGAATCATTTAGTTAGACCTAAGGTTTAACAATATAGCTAGACACATTTGGCGAATTTTTCCTTTTTTCTTAAGTATTACTTGATTTAGACGAGCTATGAACCTATTTTGTTTAATGGTTTTGTTTAAATAGCACGACTAACATAATAAGTAATTATGATCATTGTTCAAGAAAAATTGAATATCAAAAGGCATGATTTTCATCCTTGTTGATGCTTTTCACCAAAAAGCATCTGCTTTCTCCAAAATTTAACCCCGATAAAGTGAATAGAACCCAATAAAAAAATGTGTTCTATGCAAACATACCTAATATCTGAGGAAGAAATGCTTTTCACAAAAATAAACACCCCTCTATTACAACAATTAATTATACCTGGGACATCGGAGGTTCATGAAGATCTAGTTGTAGTTTCTCAGTCAGGTGAAGGAAATCAGATGCATTAAATATAACAGTGTCCTAGGATTAAAATTAACATTAACAAAATTGATTTGAACGGCAGAAGATGTTAGTGGCGAATAACGCAGTTTTGACGAATATTGCGGAAGCAAAGGTTTATGTGGCGGTAAATATTGTGGAGGCGGAGGTTCAAGTGTTGAAAAATACTGTGGAGGCGGAGGTACAAGTGTTGAAAAATACTGTGGAGGCGGAGGTTCAAGTGTCGAAAAATACTGTGGAGGCAGAGGTTCAAGTGTCGAAAAGTACTGTGGAAGTGGAGGTTAAAGTGGCGGTAAATACTGTGGAGGTGGAGGTTGAAGTGGCGGTAAATACTGTGGAGGCGGAGGTTTAAGTGGCCACAGTTTGTAGTGTAATTTGTTTGTAGTTTAATTGGCGTGGGAACCGGAATACTATGGGTGGGGGAAATTTTAGTGTTGGCGAATACTGATGGACTTGTCAATTTTATTTCAGAATTAAAATTAATATTGACTTAAATATAAGATGAACTTACCTTTGTTATTCTGTTGAATTCCACAGTTTCCCCGCAGTGGATTGCTTTTAATAATCCTGAACAGTGATCAAATAAATACTAGAGTTGATTATAATATAGGAAATTAACTACCAAAAACCCAAATACCCAAACAAGCAAACGGTCTACCCTTATACCGTAGAAGTCAAAGAAGGATTGAAAAATAATCTAAAATCTTAAAAATGTTAAATAAAGAATAAAGAATATTTACCAACAGCACCGGTCGTCATTCTGTCGGGACCAAACCCAACATGGTCCGCGTGGGCCGGAGTTCGATCCTCAAAAATGACCTAAACACATATTTTATTTAAATTGATTTCTTTGTGTGTACAATCTACATTCGTCATTTTGTGTATCCGTATTTGTCTATCTGTCAATCTGTCACTGTCACTCAGTCATTGTGTAATTCGGTCAATCTGCCATTAGATATCAATCTGTTAAGGCGTCAATCTGTCAATTTGGTAAAGCGTCTATCCATCTATCGTCAATTTTCCATCTGTCTATCCGACCATGTGTCTATCTGTCTGTGTACCTCTCTCTCCACTGTAGATCTGGGCAGGTACTTAAGGCTCTTTAGTTCATTAATCTGATTATTCCGTCTTCTCTTTAGTGGACTCTTCCCTAGCTCACCTTCAATCAATCAATCATTACATAATCAATAAATCATTACATAATCAATAAATCATTACATAATCAATAAATCATTACATAATCAATAAATCATTACATAATCAATAAATCATTACTTAATCAATAAATCATTACTTAATCAATAAATCATTACTTAATCAATAAATCATTACTTAATCAATAAATCATTAATTGATTAATCAATCAATCAATCAATTATCTGATTTTTTCGTCTTCTCTTCAGTGGACTCTGCCCTAGCTCACCTTCGATCAATTAATCATTAGACAATCAATCAATCATAAGTAAATCAATTATTAATTAATCGATCAATCAATAATTATTGATTATTACGTCTGATTATTACGTCTTCTCTTCGGTGGACTTTGCCCTAGCTCACCTTTGATCACTCACTCGTTAGTTAATCAATCATTATTAAATCAATCAATCATTAATCTAATTATTCCAACTTCTCTTCCGCAGCTCACATAATCAATCAATCAATCAATCAATCAATCAATCAATCAATCAATCAATCAATCGTTAATCTAATTATTACGTCTTCTCTCTAGTGGACTCTTCCCTAGCTCACCTAATCAATCGATCAATCATTAATTAATTAATTAATTAATCAATCAATCAATCATTAATCAATCCATCAATCAGTCATATATCTAATTATTCCGTCTTCTCTTCAGTGGACTCTTCTCTAGCTCGCCTAATCAATCAATCAATCAATCAATCAATCAATCAAGTACTCAACACACTTCCCTAGCTCTCCTAATCATCGATCAATTAATAAATCAATCAATCGAACTAAACTTAAGATTTTAAATAATTTGAATTAAAAATTAAAATAAGAAAATTCTTTTTTGATTGAGGAAGTGCATAAGAAAAATTTAACAGAAGAATGACAAGATAAATGACTGGATGAATAAATGAATGGGATGAATTCATAGAAGGAAGTTTGAAAGTATGGATGAGAGAATGAATGACTGAATATAAAATAAACCTGTTGGTATAGATTGTTCTCCAGGTCGTATCCAGAGTATAGGACCATCATTGGATTTATTCCTGGGAGTTTCCTCTAGTAGACTCCGAGTTCCCCAGGGCATAGTCTAAATTTTTTATTATCATATCTTAAGTTTCGTGTGTCGTGTATCATGTCTCAATATCGTGAATCGTGTTTTGCATATAATTTATTGTTTATCGTGTATTATAAAGCTTTTAAAAGGTTATAATACCCCTCCTTAAACAAGCCGTCCCCCCCTCCCCATCCTCCCGGTTTACGACAAAGTTCGTTAATTAAATCGACCCCCACCACCACTCTATACACATACATCTTAACAGTTTGTTATTAATCTTTGTGACAGAAACAATCTCAAGGAATAATAATTGTCCTAAGACATTTTTTTAAAGTGAATATTTGCAAATTATCTTTTATCCATTTCATAATCTGAGTACGTTTCCCTTATGTCCATTTGACAGCCCAAATTTTTATTTTGAATATTCTTTTTTGTTTGTTTATTTTCTTGTGATTTTTTACAAATTTAAAAAAAAATTTTTTATCGATTTTAATGGTTATTATATCGTTAGAACTGACGAGGGTCAACCCAGACCGAAATATATTTTTAATAAATGTGGAACTGGCATCTACTCTTTTTACTCTGCAACGGTTTGGTCCATCACCATCACCGAATTTTAAAGCTTTTATCATTTACCATATCGAAATATCATATGTCAAATGCAAAATATCACTTATCATTTATAAACTCACCAGGTTTAGTATAGGTATCTCCTCCAACATATCCAGGATATCTGGGAAGTATCCTCCGCTCTCCTCTGCAGCAGTTCCAACCAGACTCAGGTTATCCAGGTAGCCAAACCTAGAAATAAATCATTTCAAATTTCAAAAAATAAAATTGATTTGTTTTTCTGCAAAATTGCACTTTTTGGGAAGTTACATGTCTCATGTTCTTACATGGTACTGGGTAGTACAGACGTCAGACAGGCATACACAGATTCATACATATTTTTTCCTTGCGCTATATATATATATATATATATATATATATAAGATTCACAGTAGCTTTTGAGGGAGAAAATGTTGTGTTAAAACAGGTATCATTTAAACTTTCACAATTTTTAGATTCACGTACTCAGCCATTTTTACCTGAAGGTTCCATTTTTATAGTTGTCTCTAACCTTCTCTCGGTAAGCCTAAACAGGAAATAGTCTTACAAGTGTTCAGGTTGTTTCAACTAAAATATAAATCAATCTATCCTTAAAGAGACTGTAAATTCCATTAAAAAAGGGCATGTCGGATTCACGAAGCTACCCTTTAAACACTTATCTGATCAATAATGTGGAAGATATAATTAAGAAAAACCACAATTATGAAACTAATCAACTTTTAAAGAAGATGGTAGATATCTTATTCATTATTAATCAGAGAAAGCCATCAACTTCAAGAAACATGTTGAATCAAACATTTTACTTTATAAATGTAGTGTAGTGAAATTATGTTTACAGTCCTTTAAGGAAGAGTGAATGTGTTTACATTCTTTGAGGAGGAGAGGGGGGGGGCAGGGGGCAAACTGACCGATATAGAGGTAGTCTCCAGCTCCCGGGCATGCCCAATAATACTATGCTTGACCGGTAGGTTACAGTGCTGGTCAGTCAAATACTCCAAGAAATCAGGTAATCCTAAATAAAGGGATTGTTTATATATTCCTTAACTATTAAAGGTATTGTTTACATAAACCTAAACAATTAAAGGGAATGTTTACATCTTCATAAACAATTAAAGGGATTGTTTAGATATTCTGAACAATTAAAGGTATTGTTTAAATATTCCTAAAAAATTTAAGAGTTTGTTTAAATATTCCTTAACAATTAACGGGAATGTTTAAATATTCCTTAACAATTAACGGGAATGTTTAAATATTCCTAAACAATTAAAGGGATTGTTTAAATATTCCTTAACAATTAAAGGGAATGTTTAAATATTCCTAAACAATTAAAGGGATTGTTTAAATCTTCATAAACAATTAAAGGTATTGTTTAAATAATACTTAACAATTTCAGGGATTGTTTATATATTCCTAAACAATTAAAGGGAATGTTTAAATCTTCATAAACAATAAGGGATTGTTAAAATATTTCTAAAAAATAAAGGATTATTTAAATAATACTTAACAATTTCAGGGATCGTTTAAATATTCCTAAACATTTAAAGGGATTGTTTAAAAATTCCTAAACATTTGAAGGGATTGTTTAAATATTCCTAAACATTTGAAGGGATTGTTTAAATATTCCACAACAATTTCAAGGATCGTTCACATAATCCTAAATAATTACAGACAAAAAAGTCAAGATAAAGTAAAAATTTTGACTTTGCCTCAAAATTGAGAAAAACTTTACCTCTAGCCGCGTCATGTACAATAGCAATACAGTAAACTGCATACCCGTCATCCTCAATAAACGCCTGAAAATATTAATAAATATTATTTTTGTAAAAAGATCCTACCGCAACATTTTAGCCATCGAAATATAAATTTCTGCAGCAGAACGAGCACATCCCAAGTCAAAATGTGTCTCAATAGAGAAGATATTGAGTTGCATAGTTTCCTGTGAGGGCCAAAACCAGCGCATAAAAAATAAATTACCCCCTTTATTCAACTTTTTCCTTTTTTCTTTCTCTCTTCCCCCTTTTCTTCCTCTCCAGTTTCCCCCTCCATTTTTACCTCTGTGACGAACTCCTCTGCGAAGATGTTGTTCTCCTCTTCGCTAAGCTTGTCTAGGTCCTCCTGCCAACTGTGCAGAACTAAACCCCCGCCATTCGGATACCGCTGAATATATTAATCAATTATTTTCATCAATTGAGAGTAGTAATAAAAATTATTTCATTAATTGCAATTATTCTAAACACTTCAGGTACGACAATTTTAAAATACGATGTTTAGTTTCATAATTTAAAGAATGCATAATTTAATATATTGATTGATTGATTGGTTAAAAGGTTGATTAAAAAAACCAATAGCTTGAACGGATAATATATTTATTTATTGATTAATTGATCCTACCTCAACATACATGAGATGAGCATATTTATAAGGTTTAACTCCGACCAGATTATTCAAAGGGTTCGCCATAGAATACCCGCATACTCGTCTACTTTCCCCTACTCCTAGATAGATAGATATAAAGAATATATAGTCTAAAGATGGATAGATTTATAGATAAATATATAGATAAGATAAATAAATAGATAGGATTATTACTTCATACATACAAAGGTAAGATTGATAGATAGATAGATTGAAGAGACTGTGACGGAAAAATGAAAGGGGGTATAGCAGAAAGCTAATCACTTTAACATTCGATCGTGACCCATGAAAAGTTATATCGATGTTCCTATCTCGAGAAATTGATTTACAACTTTATCAAATTTATACGAAAATTAATATATATACAATTTTGTATAAAAGTAGTGGGTTTAAATAGATCAAATTAAGCAAATAAGCAACCAATCTAAAAACGATGATATCCCAGAGAAAGCTAATTGTAACTTAGGTTTACTCCAATTCTAATTTTATATTTGTTATTTCTATTTTTAATAGATTTAATTCATAATATTATTTATACGTCCGTATTACTTGACCAGAAATTCCACCAATGGCAGTGCAGTAAAGTGGTCACGTGATACAGGCGGAGACACGTGACCAGTATACTGCTCTGCCATTGGTGATAGTTCTGGTCACGTGATTAAACTTTAAGATTTTCTAAATTTTACATATATGAACTTTGGTATAATTTTAACTCAGTTTCATATCAATTTCTCGAGAAAGGAACATCAGATCAAACTTGCATGGGTAGCGATCAAGAGCTAAAGTGATTAGCTTTCAGCCTATACCCCCTTTCATTTTTCCTTTACAGTCCCTTTAATAAACAGATAATTAGATAAATAGATAGATATATATAAAATTACCTAAGCTTGAGGGTACTACATCTTCCCGCTTGCACTGTATACCCACACTTGTTCTCTTATTCTTATATTTATCCTTGTCCCTTTCTCGGTGCCGGTGCTCGGAGTGTTTCTTCCTCTCATCTCGTTCACTCTTCTGGGACCTAAACATACAATAGAGATCATTCTTCTGGGACCTAAACACACAATAGAGATCACTCTTCTGGAACCTATCACATCAATCTACTGGCACCAAAACACACAAAATATCACTCTTCTGGGACCTGAACGCACAAAATATCATTTTTTTGGGACCTGAGCACACAAAATATCACTTTTCTGGGACCTGAGCACACAAAATATCATTTTTCTGGAACCTAAACACATCAATCTTCTGGGGCCAAACACATTAAATATCACTTTTCTGGGACCTGAACACACAAAATATCACTTTTCTGGGACCTGAGCACACAAAATATCACTCTTCTGGAACCCAAACACATCAATCTTCTGGGACCAAAACAATAAGATATCACTTTTCTGGGACATAAACACATCAATCTTTTGGGACCTGAACACACAAAATATCTTTCCGGGACTTTCAACAAAGAAAGCACAAAAAAAAAATTTTTTCTGGGCACCACTGTATTTATGTTAGTTTAGACTTAAAAAAAATAAAAAAATAGCAGTGGGGGAGGGTTAGTATACATCAAGCACTTAACTAAATCCTGTTAGTGTTTCCCAAAAATATTAGCTCGACGGCCCTCCAATAAAAAAGCCGTTAAGTTTCAAAAAACTGATTATTTAGATAAAAAAATTATAAAATAAATGATGTGTTAAATTCTTTTAAAAAAGTTTAAAATAAGATTTTCACTAGAAACCCCCGTCTAAAACTGGGGTAATAAAAAGTAAATTTTTTGAAATTTTTTATTCTAAATTTCTAAACCGTTTACCTGGACAATATGGTGCGATAAAATAAAAAAATATAAAAATTTTAGTTGCTATTAATGTCGGGCATTTTGAAACTTAACCAGCGATTATATACAACAATTTATGAGCTATTGAGCCACATACTTGACTGGATGAAAACCTTATTTAGAAATTTATATTCACCTGTGTTTTTCTGACTTATTTTCAGTCTTTTCCTTGCCACCGGGTTTCTTGGATTCTGACTTATCAAGGTTGAGATCTGATCGGGAGGAGGGTAGGCTCGAACTAGTTTGAACTAGTTCTAGATTCGTGGATTTTTCCGCCGTGGAAATTGAGTATTTTTCAACATTGTTCGTGGATTTTTCTACAGATTCAACTTTCACTAAAAATGAACTCTCTTTTGCCGCCTCTTTTTTAACTGCAGGTTGAAGTGGAGTTGAATTCTGAGGTTGAACAGACGAGAGTCCGTTAGTATTTAAAGTTTTGTTTTCAGCACTTTTTTTCATCGGTTCAACCAATTGTAAGACCGATTCTTTCTTGTCAGCTAGTCTCTCAATCTTTACCTAAAATATATAAATATGAATTTTGTGATCCATTTCAAGCGACCCTTCTCCATTTAGAGTTGCATGTCAGATTCACAACGGTATCATTAAAGTTTTACCAGATCTAAAATCATGAGAATTCCATGTTCTTAATTTGGAAAATTGATTTTTTTCAATGGCGGTCCCTTGTGAGAAATTAACACAATTTTTACTAAAGCTTACAATTTTTTTCTGTCCTGAATGCCAAATAAATTTCCCCTACATAAAAAAACATTGAAGGTGCCAAGCTGACAACATTTACTAACATAAATCCGTAAACTTTATTTTCAGGCAATTTATTTTTAAGGGGTATGTATTTGCTTGAAAAATCATTCCCTTATTAAACAAAAACCAAATTCCCATTGAGATTCTCACATTAATCACCGCTGCGCGGAGCGGGAATATTAATTTTCAGGACTTTCTTATCCGCTGAAATGGATAAAAATGAATTTTTAGAAAAAAGTATCAAGATTCAAGAAGGGTTAAAAACTTGTCCCTGGATTTCCCATTTATCTTTTTAATCCAAACATCGAAAATGGAGGTGAAATTTAAAAATTTGTTTTTACCTCATCTTTAGGCTCTATTTTAACGGCTGTCGATATCCTCACTGTTTGACTAACTGACGCAGGATCTGCGTCAAGTTCCTCTTTGTCAATTGCGTCAGTGATGGCGTCCTGCAATGCGTACTTTAGGTCCGAATGTTTATCTAAATCCTGAATTTGTTCCACGCCTTCTTCAGTTTTAAGAAATAATTTAGATTTGGACGATAGTCCTTGTTCTATTAATGACCCCAGCGTGGACGATTCTCCGAGCTTTTCGTCCTCCGCTGACGAATTTAAACAATCCGTCATTTCCGCCATGTCCACCGATTTATCTATATTTGTCTCTTCCTGGTTTAAATCCGCGTGAATATCGATTGTCTTATGCAGAACGTTTTTGTTCAAATGAGATCGAGAATCGATGTGAACATTTTCAGTTTGAGAATCGTCCTTAACTTGTTCAGGTTGTAATTCGTCCTCTACATCGACACTGATATTTTGACTGACGAGAGTAACAATCCGCTCCTCAGACAGCTCGTCACCAACCGAGGACGTTTCCTGAAAAATTTACAACTTAACATTTTTGAGAACTATCCAGAGAGTTTTTAAAAAGTCTTAAGTTTAAGTCCGGGTGTGCAACTTTAAATTCTGAAGGGGGTATTTTAACTCAAATTTTGTTTTATTTATAGAGAGGGTCGACTTTACACATGTCATTAGGGGTAATTTCCTAGAGAGCGATTTTTGGACCCGCCCCCTCCCCCCTCCTGTCCATTTTTGTAAGACATGTGGCCGCAGCGCTCGGCCCCCTAGTCTGTCCTAGCCGCAGCGCTCAGCCCAGAAAGTGTCTTATTAAAAATCGGTCTCTATGGAATTACCCAATGCTTTACAAATATGTAAAAGATACTTACCATTTTGATTTCTGTAGATTTTCAGATTTTAATGTTCACTTCACATATCTATTATTAGAGTTTCAATTTTTATCTGAAATATGAAAAATTGTATTTCGTCAATCAGACTCGGGGTTGAATCGATTAAATTCGGGATGTTTCATAAATACGTTTTATTTTTCAATAATAGTGTACACTTGTCAGGCGGCCATGTTTAAACAGTTGAGGCGGCTACCTAGTACAACAAAACAGAAGAAAATCCGTTAACCAACTATAGAACTCTCTCTGAACTAACTAAAGTTTCAACTGTGTTGGCCTGAACGTTCGGTAGCAGGTGAAATATAAAGTTTGTTAAACCCTAGCAACCCCAACTGTTGTAAGTAAATATGAAACACATATTATTACATTTTTAAAAAGTATGGAAAATTTACAGTATGCCCAGAGGCGTATTCAAAGAGGGTGCTATGGGGGCTCAGCCCCCCCCTGGAAAAGTGGAGGCTTTGATTTCAAGGGGGGTTTCAGCCCCCAACGGGGGCTGAGCCCCCTCCCCCTTTAAGAAGTGACCAATTAGCACAGCCCCCTTTTCCCACTGCTGAGCGAGCATCCCCCATCCCCCGGCCCCCTCTAGTATATGTTTATGGTCCCTGGACTCTGGAGTAAAAACTATAAATGAGAAATTAAATTTGTTCTGCATCCACAACTTAACTCATTTTATATTGAGTTACATTTAAAGAAGAAACTATTGTTATTTTTTAAAGGTTAAATATCTAATTTTCTTAATGCGATATTTAGTATTATAATGATCTGTATTCTGTGATGTAAATTAACTAAATTTGTAATTTCTTATTTTTTAAATATTAAAATGTCAAAATTCTTTCAGAAAATTCATTGTGGTTAATTTTCAGAAAACATCTGCTGTTTTAGGTTAGTTTTAGCAATTCAGGGGGGGGGTTCAATTGTTTCAGGGGGGTGGGCTAACCCAAAAAAATTTTGGCACTGGGCAACATTTTTAAGCCCCCACCCCCGGACAAAATCCTTAATACGCCCCTGATTGTGCTCCCCTAGCCTAATTAAGGGGGGGGGGGGCATTTTATTTTCAGTGGATCTCCTTGTTAAAGAGTGACATGTCCGATTTACTGCAACTGTACTTTAAAAAGCTTTAGCTGTAGATCAATTTCGAATTAAAAAAGCTGATTCCTTTCATTTGTGGATTCTCTAGAAAAGTGACTTGAACATTCCTTGCTTCAAAAACAATGGATAAGTTGTTAAAATTTGACACTTTTAAAGCTTGACGTTCTTTTCCACATTATTAATCAGATGAATTCGTTTCAAGGGCCTGTTGTTAATCGCGGGTAAGCTTCTCTTTAAATAAAGGGTCTCTTAACAATTCGACAGTCCATTAAACTTAATATTAAAAGTATTGTAGTTAATCAAATGTTATTAATTTTGAAATGCGTTCTTTCTGGAATCTATAGATAGATAGAAAGATAGAAAGATATAGAAAGATATATAGAAAGATAGAAAGATAGAGAGATAGAAAGATAGATAGATATATAGATAGATAGAAAGATAGATAGATAGATAGATAGATAGATAGATAGATATTCCGCGGCGCAAGAACGCACGTTTTTGCAAAATAAATTGATATTTTTCAATTGAAAACACACATAAAGAAAAGATAACGCACAAACGCACGGATATATCGACATATAACCCAAATTTTGATTTTGGGGCAGTTTACACCAATACGGATAGAATAGATTCCTGGAAAAGACAGGATTCTGCAGATCAGAGCAGTTCCTGGATAGAATAGATTCCTGGAAAAGACGGGATGCTGCAGATCATAGCAGTTCCTGGATAGAATAGATTCCTGGAAAAGACGGGATGCTGCAGATCAGAGCAGTTCCTGGATAGAATAGATTCCTGGAAAAGACAGGATGCTACAGAGCAGAGCTGTTCCTGGATAGAATAGATTCCTGGAAAAGACAGGATGCTGCAGAGCAGAGTAGTTCCTGGATAGAATAGATTCCTGGAAAAGACGGGAAGCTACAGAGCAGAGTAGTTCCTGGATAGAATAGATTCCTGGAAAAGACAGGATGCTACAGAGCAGAGCAGTTCCTGGATAGAATAGATTCCTGGAAAAGACAGGATTGCTACAGAGCAGAAAAGGTCGTGGAGCAGAGTAATATGTGGAAGGGAGAGGAAACTGTTGTAATGCCAACAAGTGAAACCCATTGTACTGTTTGTTAAAAAGTAAATAAATTTATCTTTTTAAACAATGTTTTAATTTATGTCACGAGAGACAAATATTTTTACAGAAACCCGGCCAATTATTAAAATATTGAGTAATCTTCTTTCTAGAATAAAAGTATTTGTGAACTAGAATTATTGCAGTAAGAAAACTAACTTAATTTATACAATTTATCGTCTACGTCTAATACAAAATATGTCAACTTTGATTTTCGAATCAATATAATTTTTATCTATTTCATGCATGCAATTTGTAAACAGAACAGTCCTGGGTTACCTGGTTAGCATGCAGATCAAACGGATGAGTTCGATCTTATTATTTGTAATTGTGTCCGTGATAAAGAAAATTAGTTCTTACCACAAACTATGATATTCTAATCCCAAAATCTCTGCAACCCGATGTTGCAGACCTTTAATATTTCCATTATGTAGATTCTGTTGTATTAAATAATCTGACTTTGAAATATCAAAGGTTTCTAGTAGTTAGCGTTTTGAAGTTCAAAATCACAATCCAAAAATCCAAAAACTTTTAAAATTCAATTTCTATATTGTAATATTTATCTCGATCAAGATAAATAGATACATCCAACCAGATAAATAGATCTAACTTTGACTTATATCTGTGTGTATATATATATTTATATATATAACGTGCAGAGACAGATATTTTAAATATATAGATAGATAGAAAGATAGATAGACATTGGTATTGTCTCATTTATTGCTCTGTATGAACCCTGCAATGCCCCTTGACATATATTCGCTATGTTAAAAAGAACAAAATGAAAAAGTAAGAAAAGCTATATTCAAACTCAGAAAGGAATTGAGTTAAAGAAAAATAAACAATATTATTATTTCAGATCTAGAAACTCCCCCTTAGTGTTGACATTGTTTGGTCATATAACAAATATTGGAATAGTGCAGAGCTGATTTTTATTTAGAAATGAAACCCTGGCTGCAATGTGCCGGGGTTACTTTATTTTTGTAATTTTACTTTTTATTTCTAACTTAATTTCCTATTGAGAAGATTGCAATATTGAAATTTTATTTTGAAAATATTGTAAGTGATAGCTCTATTTTTATAAAGAAGTAATTCTATAAAACTATGATAAAAAGGTAAACCTTTTCTCTAATATATCTCTTTCAATATATTTCTAAGCTCGCAAATGATCTTTCTTAATAATCACCAAGTAGAAAAGTTATCCTTTTATTTGAATATCAAAAAAAAAATACAAGTATTGATATAAAAGACTGGAAATACTAAAGATATCCGTAAAATGAGAAATAAAACAAACGAAATTGGTTCAATAGATAATCACAAAGAGGGTTAGTATATAAACACAACTATAATCTAAAGTTAGTACAAAAGGGACCGCACGCCCAAATATATTCTAGAACAAAAGGGTAAAAATCTTTCTAATAAACCAGACCTGATATTGGAGCCCTTCAGATCACTTTTTCACTAGGATCCCTTTTCACACTCTCCTTTACACAAAAAAATTTCAGCCTTTTTATAGTCCTCAAGAAGGGGGGAAAAGGGAACCTGCGCAACTAAAGTTTAGGGGTGGGCGGGTTGGCTTGGTTAGAAGGACAGAGCCTGAGGCTCTTTTTCAAAAAGGTTCAATTGGGTGGGGCCTTGAAATGGCCTGACGCGCCTTGAGTATGCCTTAGGATAGGCCTGAATTGGAATGTTCTGGAAGCATATTTTAATTGTAGTTCCGGTTTACATCCACAGTGTCTTCACCTTCTGAACTATCCTCTTCAGTTTCATCCTCATCATCCGAAACCGAAGGGAGGAGTCCCTCCTGAAAATATATCAATATATTAAACTGGATAGAATTGTGGACAATCCACAATATTTTGTCACCTTGTCCAGCAAGGAAAAGTATACACTCGATACCATGGAAGGATTTAATGCAAGGAAAGTTATTTCAGAGGTGTACGCATCTTTTGTACTACAGTGTACTGTCACTGGGCGGTAATGTAAACACAAGACGGATGTCAAAGCCTGACATGGGATCCATCTTTCACATTAATAATCAATAAAATATTCTGGTCATAGGAAACTATTATGTGAATTATCAAAATTCACTGCTTTTAACCCTTCTCGGATACTAAACGAACACTGAGGCATCTATTCTTGTTTACAAATTCCGCCCAGAGAGAATTGGTTTCAATATGTACGCAGAGTATACGCAACTGCAATTAACTTTCCTTGCATTACATTCTTGATACCGTGTAGCAAAAGTTAAAGGGACTGTAATCGTATTGTCAAGTGACCCCCCATGCAAAGATGTCAATGCCCGATTCACAACGAGTTACTTTTTTAGAGAAACCACAATTGAAAATAATCAGTTTTCAAAATTATGAACTTTGATTGATTTTAAACATTGATATCTTCAAAGTCCAATAACTTAGCAAATTAAGTATAAAACCTCTGTAAAACACTTCATACTTATTTTATACTTTTTTGTCTTACAGGAATGTGAAGTGGTTTTAGATGGACCAATATTAAATTCTAAATATGGCTTATTTTTTCTGTTTTAGATGTTTCGTAAATAAACCGGAGCAGTTTTATGGAACTTGAAAATACAAAGAAAATTTTTCATTTTCTTTGGACATTTAGACTTAGATAATTCTTAATATTGAAGCACAGCCAGAGAAATACTGGGTCCGGTGGATCCGGATTTAACGGTTCGGTCCTTAGCCCAGAGAACTGTGACTTTTGATCACAATTTGGCCATATTAAACATATTTTTTTTTTGCCTTTTCTATTTTATTCTTTTTTTGTCGGCATATGCGTTCTAAACGAAAAGGAAAAAAAAAACACCACTTCGTAAGTTCAAAGATAGTTGAATTTTAGACGAAAACGTAATTGAATTCATTTAGAAGAAACCGAATGCATCTCGCCGAGGCTAGTCCGGGGCTATAGATGTTTCTTTCCCCAAAATAAAAAAAATGGGGTCATCGAGTTGAGGTGTGTGCGTTGCTACTAATTAAATGTCAAATATTTTGAGATTGTATCATACATAAGTAACAAAGTTGGCTAGAAAGTAGATGTGTAATATTTTGAGAAAAAAAATCAGGACATCATTCTTTGAACAAAGAATCTGCGCAGAGAGAGAAATATAGAGTTTATAATATAAAAACTTAGACTCTAATTTTCTTCTCGTAGCTGAAATCTGTGTGAATTTGTGCATGCGCAGACGCACAGTGTTTTCAAGCTTTGAAAAACATTCTGGAATACAGTCCGGGGAGCATGAAGAATAGTTTTATCCAAATTCTCTTTTCAGAAATACATCAGTGAAATTAAAGTAAATTTATGTTAGATTGTATTCTTACATATATATATCCTTACATGCTAAATGATAATTTTAGATTTTATTGGGTTACTGAAAAAACGTTTAAATAGTGTGAATGCAAAGGTATCAGATCCTTCCGCATGGAATTCTGAATAATAAATCGGCTTTTTCTCCGGTCATATAGCTAATAGGCTAATTAGTTTACCATGAATTTACCCGAATAAGTGAACGGTCCCTTTAAAAAAGGTGTACATTTCTGAATTTACTATGAAAGTAAAGAGAGTATAATGCGAGAAGCATTTTGTAAATATTTGTATATTTTATTACACATTCTCCATACATAAATTTATATCTGATATATTTTTGTTCAATAAAAGTTTGAAAGAGATATTTCTGAAATGCTAAAAATAAATTGGCTTTCCACTTACTTCTGCGTAAGATAAAAAGGAGAGGAGTTACTAGGTCAACAAATTTAGATATTAATAATCTGTTCTTTAAACTCAGATAAGAATAATAATATTTACCATTGTTTCCATCTAAACCCCTCTCATTTCGTAACCATTCCCTTTTAGTTTCCTTTAAACCGTGGAGTCCAGGGGACGCCTACAATTCACAAGAAGAGGCGTGGCCGATGATTCAGTTCGGTCAGGAATACAGGTATTCTCTATATCAGATGATAATAATAATAATGATAATAATGATTCTAATTATATTAAAAAAGAATAGTGGAGTAATCGTGCAATCAATTTGATTTTATCTCTTTAAAATAATGATATTATTTTTAGATTTCGACAAGAAAAGTAGAATCTTTTGTTGTTTACAATGTTTTGAAGTTGGTTGTTTTGTTTATTAAAATGTTCTTGTAATTAAATGAAAACATAGAGTTAAAAGAATGGTTTAATTTCAAGAATATTTCAGAGGATGGGATCATAAAAATAGAAAATATTACTATCACAGTCATTCAGAGGATTCTGGGTCTACAGGTACAGGTACAGGTACACTTCTGGTAAAGGTACAGGTACAGGTACAGGTACAGCCAAGTTTATAGTGCTAGGAAAGTTAATTGCAGTTGCGTATACTCTGCGTACATATTGAAACCAGTTCTCTCTGGGCGGAATTTGTAAACAAGAATAGATGCATCAGTGTTTGTTTAGTATCCGTTGAGGATAAAAGCATTTGATTTTAATAATTTTAATAATTCACATAACAGTGTCCTTTTACCAGAATATTTCTTTGATTTTTATGTGAAAGGTGGATCCCATGTCCGGCTGTGACATCCGTTTTGTGTTTACCTTACCGCGCAGAGACAGTACACTGCAGTACAAAAGATGCGCACACCTCTGAAAATACTTTCCTTGCATTATTAACCTTGGGTAGAGGTATATTCTATACTCATGCAAATGATCTGTACTGCATTTGTACTGCAGGTGGGTTTACTGTGGCCGTAATGATTTTGCTCCTCTGGTTGTACAGCATGTACAGACTCTGGATAGTGTGGGCAAATACACTCAACTTTGACGGGGTAATATACTCATCCCTCCTATCCATCCTATCCATCCTATCCATCCTATCCATCCTATCCATCCTATCCATCCTATCCATCCTATCCATCCTATCCATCCTATCCATCCTATCCATCCTATCTATCTATCTATAATCTATTTAAAGGCTGCAGCTGTACAAGGACAGAAAAGTTGGGATTATCTCATTAATTGGGTCCTGGGCAGAATAGCTTCAGGGAACCATTAGCAGTACATTGTACAGTACAGTGTAAAGTAGCAGTACAGTGTACAGTAGCAATACAGTGTACACTAGCAGTACATAATACATTCCAGTTTACAGTAGCAGTACAGTTTTCAGTAGTAGTACAGTGTACATTGGCAGTAAAGTGTACAGTAGCAGTACAGTTAACAGTAGCAGTATACATTGTACAGTTATACAGTACAGTGTCAGTAGCAATGTCAATACAGTGTAAAGTAGCTATACAGTGTAAAGTGGCAGTACAGTGTACAGTAGTAGTACAGTTTACAGTAGCGGTACAGTATACAATAGCAGTACGGTGTACAGTAGCGGTTTAGTATGCAGTAGCAATACAGTGTACAGTAGCGGTACAGTAAACAGTAACGATATTGTATACAGTAGGTGTACAGTGTACACTATACAGTAGCAGTACAGTATACAGTAGCGGTACAGTATACAGTAGCGGTACAGTATACAGTAGCAGTACAGTATACAGTAGCGGTACAGTATACTGTAGGAGTACAGTATACAGTAGCGGTACAGTATACAGTAGCGGTACAGTATACAGTAGCGGTACAGTATAAAGTAGCGGTACAGTATACGGTAGCAGTTCAGTGTACACTTTAAAGTAGTCATATAGTGTACAGCGTATAAAACAATTTAAAAGAATATACAAATACTATATTCATTATCTACGATAAAGCAATATTGTTTGTTTCTTTCTCTGTCGTTATAAAAATAGAAAAATCTTAGGGGATGGATAGAAATTAGAAAAACATGCAAGATAGAGAGATAAATAGACAATTATAGATAGATAGATCGATCGACTTATAGTTAGTTAATAGTTATATTTAACTGTGATCTTTACTGTACTGTACTGTACTTTACTGTACTTTACTGTACTATACTGTACTGTACTGCATTGCACTGTACTTTACTGTACTGTACTGTACTGTACTGTACTTTACAGTACTGTACTGTACTGTACCGTACTGTACTGTACTGTACCGTACTGTACTGTACTGTACTATACTGTACTGTACTGTACTGTACTGTACTGTACTGTACTGTACTGAACTGTACTGTTATGCACCGTTCTGCACTGTAATGTACTGCAATAAACTGGTTTAAATCAGGAACTAGACGACTCAGCCGTAAACCCAGTTCTCCACGACCTAGCGGTAAATAAACATTTTTGTGTATGTACAATCATGTACATCCCAAAGTGTGTATAATCAGGTTTATCCATGGATGGGTAAAATTTTCTTTGAAAATCCTGATTTTACTCACTTCTGTGTTTTAAGATAATCTATAATATCTTTAATACTGTACATAAAAGGGTTTTTAATAATTGGGCCGTTTTCTGTTTTCTTGATCGTCTTTGCACATTTCGCCTGAGCAGGCTTTAAAAAAGTTTACGGAACTAATGCCCTTTGAATCTTAAGGGAAAATATCTGAAGATTTAGGAATAGTATTTAGGAAAATCCAAAAAGAATGTCCAAGGCAAATATTGCTTGTTTTCGCGGATTTTCTCATTTACTTAACATATTCATATAAAATTTCACATTTTGCTAAACAATCTTCATGTTGAAAAAATAAAACCTTGATATTTTGGTATAGCAGGACCACCCGAACAATTTAGGTGAATCTGCTTTTTCGCATAACTCATTTTTTTTGTAAAATTGCGGATTTTCCAGGTAGAACCGTTCTGTACACTTTTTTCGAACCTAAAGCGTGCTCAGGCTAAGCGTGTTTACGTATGAAATCCAGTATTAAGAAAATTTATCATCAAGTTTTGGCCTCTCATTTAAAAATCTATCAAACAAAGCATATTGAACTTTAAATACTTTAATAATAAAAGTACTATATATAAAGACATCTCTTAAAACTAAAGGTTGAAATGAGCCCCGAGTTGAAACATTTTATGCTTTATTCATTTATACTAAAAATGTTTTTTTTTTCAGCCAGCTTCGGTTCAATTTCATCCAGGAATATAAGCATAAATCTTGCAAAATTTTTGTTTGTTTATTGTTTACTCCAATTTTAGACAATTAATTAAGTTAATTAAAATATTTACATATTTTAATATCCCCTGAAAACCATTTAAAACAAAATAATGTGCACTTATGTCAATTAAAATAAAAGACGTGCATGGTACTCCTTTGATCTGAGATTTCTTAAACTCTATTTATTCTTAAAACAAATCGATCTGTAAAAGAACAAACAAATTTTGTCCTCAGGGGGTGAGAAAACATAATATAAAAAAAGAAGTATTGCTATTATTAGCACATTAAAAAATTGATTTTTTTTATGTTGACTTATTTTTGTTGAATTTTTCAAAAAGTTAGATTTCAAACATCGTTGTTTGTGAAAAATAATATTAATTGATTTATTTTGCATATATTTTTTTCTTTGTTTATATTTATTTATATATATATATAAACCTGCCAATTAAGTACAAATACAGCCTTAGAAAGTAATTAGTAGAACAAAATATCCAGTCTGAGGAAACACTATAATATCCTTTAAAAAAAAATGTAATATATGCAAGGTGTTATACAGGGGGGGGGGGGGGGGCAAAGGGGGCAGTGCCTAGAACTCAGAGCTATCACACTTTCAAATCTTAAACTGAAGATCGAAGAATATAAACAAAATTTGTTTAATATAAAGTTGCAATTTTGCAGTGCTGTAACCTAATTTTCTCTTATAAGTTCACAGATGTACACTACACAGTACACTTAAAGTATAGTATTTGCAAGGAAATTGTGCTGAGTTTGTACCTTTAAAGTATCTGACACTTATGCCTGATATCCAAAAAGCCAAATGTTTTGAATTTACAGTTTATTTCGCGCATATTTAGCCCCCCCCCCTAGATTTATTTCTGAATGCCCTTGATTAAGTGATTATAAAACTTTTCAAGAATAATGATTAAACTAAATATTTATTAAAATACAAAATACAAAGATTAAAAATATTTTTTTAAAAAGTATTAAAATATTTGAAACAATATTTGTACAGGAAAATACAAACATTTTATTACTGTGTAACACATGGCATGCTTATTGTTTAAAAGAACAAGCTATAATTTTCAATGCAACTTTTTTAAAAAAAACTTTTAAAAACTTTTTGAAATTTCATTTATTTTAAATCATGATTCATGCTTCTTACAAAAGGGACTGTTTTTCTCCCATACTGGAGACACAAGAACTCAATTTGGAACCTGGTTTAAATCCTTCTTACACAAATGCTATTCTGAAATACTCGTGGGGCTCCCTGAAATCCGTGAAAAGTCTGTTGCCAGGCAGAATCAGCTGCTCCCAAAAAACCGGTTTGTACAGCACAGGGAACATTCCACATGTTCACACTGGTAGTGCTGCTGAATCTATCCAACGTACATATCACGGTATAACCTTAAATATTAAACTTTTTGTTTACCTTCATATTTTTTTTTATTATTAATGAATTTAGATTTGGCCACAAACTCTGGTTTTCTAATTCCTTTTATCGTTCCAACCCAATGAATGATATTTCAAACTTCGATTTCTTAGATTAAATAATCTATGTAAGTTTCAAATATCAAAGGTTTACACCATCAGGTTACAAAGATTAAGGGATTTGAAAACAAGAGTTTGTGACAAAAACCCAATTCCTTTGCAAAATAAAAGAGAAAATTAAAAAATTTAGGTATTTTAAAGTATTTTTAACGCCAGTAAAATGCTCATGAGTTTGCAAGAAAAGCCGGTTTAAAAAGTACAAATCAAACTCAGAAATTTTTTTTTTCATAAAATGTCATAAACAATTCATGTACGACATCAATGTTAAAAAAAGCTCGTAACAGCTAAAGTAAAACAATAAGAAAATAATATTAACTTGTAATTTCAATAAAAAAAATTGTCAAGTCAAAAAACCAATGAAGACAAAGAAATCTTTGAAATTTTACTGTATGAAATTATTTCTTTTAAAATGGTGGTCCTTAGCCATGATTTGATTTCTTCTTTGTTTCAGAAAGCAGATTTCCTTCCTCTTCATCTTCACTTAAAAGTGTTTTTCAAGAACCATATTCTCCTTTAGATTATGATCCAGAATCCAATATGGCGGATAAAATTTCGATGGCTGAGCAAAGTGGTTTGGACAATTTTGAAGACAAGCTGAAATTTTCAACTGAAGTTTGTAAATTTGAAGGGTTAAA
The DNA here is from genome assembly GCF_000591075.1 of Eurytemora carolleeae. Taxonomy (NCBI): domain Eukaryota; kingdom Metazoa; phylum Arthropoda; class Copepoda; order Calanoida; family Temoridae; genus Eurytemora; species Eurytemora carolleeae. The sequence goes on from NW_019396177.1 coordinate 51,759, forward strand.
AGGAGGAAAAGTAAACCGTACTAAAACCAAAGGATTGTTGAGATAAAAAAACTTTGTCGAAATTTAAATTAGCAAAAATCTGATTTTTTTTTTCTGGCACAAATTCTTACTTTTACAAATTTGTCAGCGTTTTAGCAAATATTATTATGCAAATCTATGGATTTCTATGGATTCATTTGTTAGATTACTGTTATATCCTATTTGAAGTATTAATTTATTAATGGAAATCATAATGGTTTTGATATTTTTTTTAATTAAGTGAGAAATTAAAGTCAGAACACTTTAATCTAGAAATTTAAAAAATCATGAACTGCAATCTTTGATGGAAATTAAGTTTTTGATTAAATAGTCAGCAAACTTTAATTAAAAGGGTTGAAGTTGAAGTTTTTGTCATGTCTCACTCTCAGTATAGTTACCTATCCAAAAGTCTTTAAAAGTACAAAAAAGGTTGTAATTTACACAAATCTTATTTTTACAAATTTTTTTATTGAAACAAAATTTTAAGTTGGGTTTAACAAGAACGAAACTCTGCGACAGAAAAACTTCAAAAAAAATCTGCCAAGTTCTTTAAACCTCTGTGTACACGAGAGTCTGTACCGTGATCCCGATTCTTTACTTATAACCCCAAATAATCTTACATCATGTCAAAATTCTGAAACACACAAAATGGATATTGGACACCATGTGTACCAGGAATCAAAAAACTCTGTAAATCCTTTTCAAAGAAAAAAACGACGAAAGCTTGTTGAAAATATGGGTGACGATGACTGGAAAAAGCAAGCTACCCGACATCTTAACACACAGAAGGTCAAAGGTCAACTGACAAAAATGAGCGCCAGTGAATGGAATATGGGTGAACCTGATGGGGAAATTAATGGAATGATTAGTGTTGGGAACAGAAGCAGAAGAGAAGTTAGAAACCTAAATAGAGATACTGTAAAAGATCTTGGAACGTTTGAGAAGGCTGCTTTCAGGAAAAAGAACGCTTCGCGGCAAAACAGTGTTACTTGTGATGGTGGGATCAAGCTAAATTCTGAACCAGCTCAAGTTCATTCTTTTACAAGAATATTTCAATCCACTTCAGTTTAGCTTTTCTTCCATCAAAGCATCTACAAGACCCAAAATTTTAAGTGTGGGGGGGGGTTGTTGTTGCAAATTTCCAAATAAGTGTTTTTTGTATCATCCTAAACTTGAACGGTATCTTTGAAACCTTCATCTGATCAATAATGTAGAAGATATTGTAGTTTTTCTAGGGTTTAAAATTTTGAATTTCTATATGTTTTCATGGAGTATAAAATTGCACAAATCACTTCTGTAGAGAAACCACAGTTGAAAATAATTAGTTTTTAAAATCAGTTATGTTTTAAATTTAATTCATATTTGATCAGACAAAGCTTTAAAATTAAAGCACTGATGTAAATTGGAAATTACCATCTTTGTATGGAAAGTCACTTAAATTTAGGCTTAGAGTCCCTTTTAAGGGAGTGACCGGCTATGTAAGGTAGTTGAACTGAGTATGCAGTGTTGTCGAAAGCTTCTTTCGAATTCATTTGAGACATATTAAACGTTTTAAAGATCTGTAAATCCTGAGTTTGAGCGCAAATTCGATGTTCAAAACTCCTACTTTGGGGGTGGATACGTTTTCAGAATTAATTTTTTAAAAATTATTAAATAACATCGACATAAAATGTAAAAAAGTTAATAAAATAAAAATTAATCTTTTCATCGAAAATAAGTAATCTTGTTCAACTATTAGTTTTTATTATCTCATTATTGTGGTTTCTCATTATTCACACAGATTTTCACAGATTTTCTAGAATTATTATTGAAAAGACGACATTTGAAGAATTTGAAGAAATCTGCGAATAAATCAAAGAAAATTAGAAATTCAATATAATGATGAAAACGAAATAATCGATTTGAGCGTTGATTTATTGACAAATTTCTTTTGAGAAATATGTTCCTAACCATCTAATTAAACTACTGTATAATTTTAACTTTATTTGTCGTTGTCGTTGTTGAGTTTTGAACGTCGAATTTGCGCTCAAACTCAGGACTTATCGATCTTTAAAAAGGTTAATATGTCTCAAATGAATCCGAAAGAAGCTTTCCACAACACTACATACTCAGTTCAACTACCTTACTTAGCCGGTCACTCCCTTTTAAGATGTTTTTTTTTTGTTGAATATCGTATCTCGAACCCCAGGGGCGGATACAGGGGAGGGGACATTCGCCACCCCCTGACAGATTCAGGGAGGGGCGTAGCCCCCCCCTGAGATTTCGAGGCAAAAAATGTTCCCAATTTGATAAGTATTAACGATAAATTTAGAATTAGAAATTTGTAAGAAACTAGACTTAAGTTATAATATTATTCATATCTAGTAATGTTCCTTAATCAATACTCATTTATCAAAATTGTAATATTGTTCCTAATTTTCATGCATTTAAGTATAATTAGTAATTTCTTTTTGTTCTTAAATTGCTAATGTTCCTATTATTGTTCCTGTTCCTAATACTGTGTCCGACCCACCTTAAATCCCTGTCCTAATCCTATATTTTTGTTCCTAATTCCTGAACAATATTTTTATTGTTCCTAAATCCCTGTCCTAATCCTTTATTTTTGTTCCTAACTCCTAAACAATCTTTTTATTGTTCCTAAATCCCTGTCCGAATCGTTTAATTTTGTTCCTAATTCCTGAACAATCTTTTAATTGTTCCTAAATTCCTGTCCTAATCCTTAATTTTTGTTCCTAATTCCTGAACAATCTTTTAATTGTTCCTAAATTCCTGTTCTAATCCTTTAATTTTGTTCCTAAAACTTAAAAATCTAGTTTTTTAGTCTATAGTCATTAATTTTGACTCTTTTTGAGTCTTTTAAGTCAAAAAAAATTTCGCCTCCAGCACGGTTTTTTGTTCCTAATTATTAATTTTTTTGTTCCTAAAAAATCTTGCCCCCCCCCCCTCACTTAAATCCTGTATCCGCCCCTGTCGAACCCTATGTTAAGAGAAAAAGCCGTCCGAAAATTTTGTTTGCATTTAATCCAGGGGTGCAAGTAAGGGGGGGGGGGGGGTTCAGGACTGTCACCCTCAACTCCCCCCTCTTTCAAGATGGGACCGTTAATCCCTCCCCTTGAAATGTGAAAACTGAAATTTAAAAGGGAAAACAGGGATAAATATGAAACATTAACATTAACTGGTGAATAATAAAACTAAATAGATGTATTTATGGGTCGGAAAAATTTAGTTTTTGTTTTTGTTTCATTATACTAATCTCTTGAAGTTCATTATGTTTTGCCTGCTACTAACTTATACATTGTATAGGGATGCAATCTAATTGATTGCAAATTTTTCTGCCAAAAAGGTGTGAATTAACAACTCTGTAAACATTATTCAGATTTTATTTCTGAACCAAAAATATGTGTTACAAAACTAGATAAATAGATTTTACAGTTTTTAAAACCTAAAAAGGTTGATTTATTATATAAATTATAATGTTATTTTTTGTTTAGAAGTGGAAAAATCTTCATAAAATTTGTTTAAAAGTTGAAAAAATTACATATCTCTACTTTTACGTGAGGCAACAAGGATGCAAAAAAATAACTTGGGAATATAATATTTCCTCCTATAGATTCATTGCATCCCTGTAATAAAGAGATACAAAATATATTCTGAGCTCTGGTTATTTGAAACCACAAATAATTTCCATCCACTATAAAACACACCATGTCAGAGAAGTATTCAGGAATTTGTCCACTAGGGACTTATGATTTTGTTCTTTCTGGTGAAGGTGTTGGGGGGGGGGGGGGGGAAGGAAAGGGCTCAGCACTCGTTTGGGCCCAAAACCCCACTAAAAAGCAGCATACTTTACACCCCCCCCCCTACTGAATACGCCTCAACCTATGGTTACGCCCCTGTTAAAATTATTGACGATAATTTTTTTTGTTTCTTGTAATTAAAAGATGAATTAAAAAATAAATCAAATGTCCCCCCCCCCCATTACTACCAACACTCCTTGTACTTTTAAACTTCACAGATTAAAAAAATGTCTTATCAGTTGTTTTCAAGGGCGTATAAAGAAATAAATCTTATAGTGAGGGGTTAAATATGCCCCCCCCCCCCTAGGAGCTCCTAGGGGGGGATTTGAACTGTAAATTCAAAATATTTGGCTTCTTAGATACTTTAAAGGTACACATACAGTCCGATTAAAAGTACTACTTTATCTCTCCTTCAAACAAAACTAGCGGAAAAAACAGCTATCTAATTTTTTATGTTCTTCACTCTTCAGTTTAAGATTTTAAAACTGTGATAGCTCTGAGTTCTAGGGGGGCACTTTCCCCCTTGCCCCCCCCCCCCCCCGTATACGCCCTTGGTTGTTTTTTTATTAGTTTTGAAGTTTGTTTAGATCTTTAAGGAAAAAATAGAAATTATGAAATAGTCTTGTATTTTACAAGACATTTACTAAACCGTATATTATTAGGTTTTGATATTGTAGATTTCGCTAAACAAACAATAAACAAGTTAATCTGTTAATTAGTTCAGGTTTTAACAAATCTGTTAATGATTTTTGATTTTAAAAGTACTTATTATTACTCAAATTTCAATCCTTAATTTTCTTTCTGAGAGCTTCGGATAGAACATAAAGGGAAAATTTGAGGATTAAATTCTACAGAAATCATTAATACAAAGTTTCGACCTCTGGTTTTCTTTTGAAGGCTCGAACACAGAGTTTATAGATATTTAGGTCTTTTTATAAAAGGCGAATGAAAAAACCGTCTGCATATTTTATTCATAAAATAGTCAAGACTTCATGTTTAGACCCAAAATGTATAAATAGTCCATCTACAAAAATTAATTTATTTTTACTTTTACTTTTGAGAATTGATAATTTTGAGCAAAAAAACTTTGGGAATAGTAGTGATTTTGAGACAGATTTGAATCAATGTTACCTTAAGAAAGTACTCGTATTTTGGTAACAAAACAATTTTTTTAAATTAAGTTCGTAAAATTAAGACAATGACAAACAAAAAATGTGTAAGTTATATTTTGTTATTTCAAAAAATAATGACTTAAAACCAAAATAAGTATTCTTATGTAAATATTCTATTGTTCTTGCAATTAAATTAAACATACGGAAATCCAGCAGATTGTCATTTAATTAGTAAAGAAACTGCTTTTATTCTCCATGTTTAAAAATATAATATGAAACAGATTTTTAAAAAAATTCAGCAGTTCGATCATTTTAATCTTAGAAAGATAAAACATATAAGGCGTAATTAGTGGGAGGGGGGGGGGGCTATGGGGGCTTCCCTCATGGTCCAGTAAAATTTATTGTTTTCAGGGATTGTCAGGCCCAAACGGGTGCTGACACACCCCCCCCCCCAGAGAAAGGAAAGAATAAGCCCCTATACTTGTCAAGAAGTCCAACCTGTTTTGCAATTCAGCGATTCATGAATTCCTGGAAAAGGAAGAGAGGGTTTATTAAGTATTATGATATTGCTTTAATATTGTAGTACAACTATTAAATTAATCCTACATGCTCACCGCAAATATTGTGCGATGTGTCAGTGTCATACTAAAAAAAATATTTTTCATGTAAAATCATGATTTTAAATGAAAGGATGCATTTCTTGTCAATGTCTATGAGTACAATGTACATATTTGATTTATGGATAAATAATGAATATATATAATATACTAGAAATTCAAGGCGCTTCGCGCCCTTCTTTCTAGCATTAGAGGGCGCTTCGCGCCCATCTTCTAAATTAATTGTGAACAATGTTCTCTTTGTGTATACGTAAAACAAAACAAAAATAATTCGCGGATTTTCACAATAAAATTCGTGGATTTTCAAAATTTTAAAAAATTTAATGACGATCGAATTTTGATTGAGACAAATATTTAAAATTTCAATCATTCATAAACCTTCCCTGGAGTCCCTAGATGTCCCACAAAAATTTGGGCCCGATCGGTTCAGCCGTTTTGACGTTTATTGCATACAAACAAACAAACAGACAAGCCAAATTTATATATATATATGTGTAAAATGTAAATCAATCAATATTGTGATTTATATTAACTAGAATAAATTTCTTTTTATTTCACATCAGATGTGCTGAATTACTGAAAATCCGGTTGGTAAGGTTAGTTTTTTTATTGTTTGAGTATAATACACATTTTTCTTACCCCCCTCTAAAATGTTTATGGGGGGGGAGCAACAATTTTTTTTCGCGCTTCGCACGAAATATTTAGCTCTTGCCAACCCCAACAAAATGTCTGGTTGCGCGCGTGCGCATGCTGCCAGTCACTATTGACCAATGATATTTTATCAAATGTTGATTACAGATTCTCAAATTATAATTGCTACAAGTTTGCTTACGTTCCAAAACGCTTACAACATAGAATTTCTGATTCGTGCGAATGCGAAAATGGAAACCAATTAATATGTAATAGTGTTGTTTTCAAAACGTTCATCATAAAACATGTGTGCTCAAAACTAACACTCAGCGCAGTTAGCTGTTTTACGATTGAAACATGCACAACTATCATTATATTTAGTTAGAAAATACCCACAACATATTAGACGTCCTGGAGACAACTGTACGTAATTTAGTCAGACTTTTTATCATTTTTATGGTCAAACATAACTGTACACTTTTTTTTGCCAAATCATTCATTATCATAAAAACTAAAGTCAATTTAAATTTGGTCAATTTCACCTTTAGATTGTCATTGAAAGAGTCCTTGGTTGTCATTAAAGTCGAGTTATTTGTGTGCAAAGATACGTACTAAAGATACGTACTAAAGATACGTACTAAAGATACGTACTAAAGAACGAATTATGAAAATAAAAAAAGTTTATTATGTAAGTTTAAGAAAAGGATTGTTTGCATAGATAATTTTTTAAAATAAAGTATAAAGAACGCAATTTTTATAGAAATAACAATACAAATTCAATATAATTTCGATTAAACAGAGTTTTTTTTCCAAAAACAAATAATTATGTTTAAAGATCAGTAGACGTAAAATTTATAATTTTTTCTATATATTTCTAATCACTTTCACAAAATACCCGGCGGTTTGGTTAGTGAAGTTTTGATTGGCTGGAAGCTCATAAAATATTTGATAAAACATCTTCTGATCGTATACGTTTATGTTAGATCTTTAACGTAATCAAGCACGGAACTGCATTGAAGACGAAGTACTGTGAATTTGATTGTTTCTCTAGTTTTTTTTTCAGAAAAAGATAAAATTTCAGAACAAATTGAAAATAAATCCAAGAAAACAAATCCCGCATAATGAGTGCACAATGTATAATGTAGAACGGTGTAAATTGTAAACTGCAGTGTGTAAAGCAAAAATTGTTAAGTAAAAACGAACGGAAATATAGATATTTAGATTTTAATAAATCGTATACGTCAATAAATGTTATCAGTTTTCATGTATAATATCCATGTATTTTGTTCATCTATAGCTGGTCGAAATCTATAGCAGAGAAATCAACGAAATTTTGAGTTTTACTACAGTGAAACCCTTAATAACGAATACATCGAAAGAATTCATCAAATGTCGTATTCTTTACTTTCTGATAATGTTATGTTGCAGATATTTAGTTTTTAATAAAATGATTAAATCGAGCTCTTTAAAACCGTTCCCACATATACTGATGGCTACTTATTTATTTTCGCAAATACTGAAATTTATGTAATAGTATAAAACTCATTGAAAAATTGTCAAGACGACATTTGATAAATTCTTCCGATGTATTCCTTATTTAGGGTTTCACTGTATGTTGCACGAAGAAAAAATAGTGGCTTTTATGGGTAGATACATTAATCTATAAAGTACATACACACGAAAAATTATAAGCAAAGTCTGAGAGTTATGATGCATGGTCGGATACATTTTTTGGGATTTGTTTTCAAACATTTTATCTTTTTTGCCGGCTACCATCAACTAAAACATTCCAAAAGAGACGGCGAGACCCATTTCATTTATAAGTTGATTTTCAAGGTTATTGGCTAAACTATTTGCCTTATGCAAACATATCAAATACACATCAGATTGTTGGAATGATGCTCTTCCCAGAGGCATATTCAATGGGGGGGGGGGCTATTGAGGCTAAGCGCCCCTGGACCAGTGAAATCTATTGATTTCAGGGGGTTTTCATGTCCCAACGGGTGCTGAGCCCCCCCTGGAAAGAAAAAAATTTAAGCCCCCCTGGACAAATTCCTGAATAAGCCCCTGCCTCTTCCTATTCGGATTCCTCAGTTTATGTGTCTCACTGCATATAAATTAGAATACAGTGCGCACAATAAGCATGTTAAAAACCATATATATATTTTCAAAAATCAACGGATACATATACGAAACACACATGAATATAAATGTATGTTCCAGTCTTCTTGTTCCTTACATAATACATATTCATATGCAGTGGTTATACAGTGGGCGCTGAACTATAAATATAATACTCAGCAAGAATTTTGTTCACCCCCCCACATTTCTGTGGGGGGGGGGGGGCAAGAAAAATGGGTATTAAAATGAAAAAATACCTTACCAATTCAGAATACTTTAGGGGTAAATTTTTTTTTTTTGGGGGGGGGGCAATTTTCAGTTAGGGGAAATCTTAAATCTTTGATTTAGAGGCAAATTTTGTTTGTGTGGTTTTTCATTTTGGGCAATTTTGTGTATAATCTTAATTATTTATTTCCAAGGGCAATTTTTTTATTTTAGGGCATTTTCAAAGTATATGAAGGGGCTTTTTTAATCAAAGGGTAAATTGTTGTTGGGTGCAAAACTTCTTGATTTTTGAGTAATTACCTTAAAGTTGTGTGTGTTTAACATTTGGGGATATAAATGAATTTAATTTACTGTGGGAGCCTATTTATTTTTTTCATAAATTTCGAGAAAATTAGATATTTCTGGATCTATACGAAGTGATCATTGTTGAACTTCTTGCCCCTGCCTCTCCAGTAGTAAATTTGTTTTATATTGCAAATCTTAATTGTCATAAAACCTCTAAAAAAATCACTTTTATGTCTGGAAAAAAAATTATGCTGCATCATGCATATATCTGATTCATATATAAGTTCCATTTTAAAAAAAATTGTTTCAATTGTGATGATTTATAAATTTCTGAATTGTTAATTTTTATTATTTTCAATAATTGTAGATTTCACTATGGAAATTTCACTGACCCTGACTGGGGGAAAAAAAAA
>NW_019396177.1:61001-62160 GCF_000591075.1 Eurytemora carolleeae
GGGGGGGGGGCGTAATATCGACACTATCGCCTTAATAAATCTTAAATGAAAATTATTTTGTATAACGTTCTGATAATTGGTGATTTCATTACAAGGCTGCCGTGATTTCAAATAAAAAAACTACATTTAATAAACACGTGTTTGACACGTTCAATAGTTTGGAAGCATAGCTCGAGCCAGTTTTGTTTTCCGAAGATTTGTTGATAGATAGATAGTCAAGTGCATAGATAGATAGATAGAGAAACTCGAGAGGAAATGTTGATAATAGAACGCGGCAGTATTTTCTAGATGCGCAAGGCAAGTTGGCTCGAGATTTAGGGTTCCTTTTCCGGTCCCGGCCCCGACACCTTATTCCAGCTTTTCCTATATCATTACAGTATCATCTCTTTACAGTGAAACAGTATGCTTACTCATTTATCAGAGTTTGCCTAGTTCTTTCCAATTTACCATTTTTTAACTCTTTAAAGCTCAGATTTTAATACTTTATTCAATCTTATTAAATTTTTTGCCGTCAGTTTGGTGTAAATTTGAATGTTTTCAGAAGTTGTGACTAGCTGGATTCCTGATTTTGATTTGGAAAGAGAAGGTATTGGTCACAACATGGCTCCTAAGAAATCCAAGAAGTCTAATGAATCTATCAATGCGCGTCTAGCGTTGGTTATGAAATCCGGAAAGTACGTTCTTGGTTACAAACAAACCTTGAAAACTTTACGTAACGGGAAGAGTAAGTTGGTAATTATTGCCAGCAATACTCCACCCCTACGTAAATCCGAGATTGAATACTACGCTATGCTTGCTAAGGAATGGGTTTAATTTATTGTTGAGTTTATTTTAAATCAATCGTATCTAATATGTCTGCCATTTCCACGTGGTTAAATCAAAAATGTTAACTCGTTTAACAAACATAAATTATTTGAAGATTTATATAGAACGTTTCTCTGAAGGTTTATTCCTAGAGAACGATTTGTGGACCCCCGCTCCCCCCCCCTATCAATTTTGTACATGGATCTTGCTTAAAGTGAACCCGTGGCCGCAGCGCTCAGCCCCCCAGCCTGTCCAGGCCGCAGTTCTAGGCTAAGATAGTGTCCTAACCTAACCCTAAATATTGCCAAATAAGTACTAATTTGGTCATTAAAATTGATAGGTGGGGGGGGCTAGT
>NW_019396177.1:62182-142868 GCF_000591075.1 Eurytemora carolleeae
GGGGTACAAAAATCCTTTGGAGAACAGACATAGGAACGTCCTTTATCTTCATTTAGACGTACTCATTTCGCTGATCTGAAAATATTTAAATTAGAAATTGAAACCAAATATTTTTATTTATACTTGCAACATTTATTTCAGCTTGGCTACTTTTATTTTATTTATTTCTCATTATTGTGTGTTTGAATGTGATAGTTCTGCAGAAGTAGTTTGAATCAAACCCTTCCTAGACCGGCGTCCATCATTATGTCGGCGATAACAACGAGCTGGGAACCGCCTGTGGAAAGTACTTCAGAGTGTGTACCCTCTCCATCACCGATCCTGGAGATTCGGATATTATCCGAACCATGCCCGGAGCCACAGTTGAGGCATAGATTTATTTTTCCTGTTTTTCAGCAAAATGCCAGACAAGAAGCTTCCCGCAGTCCCCGAGACTATTCTGAAGAAGAGGAAGAGGCAGGCAGAAAGCAGGGCACTCAGAGCCAAGGAGGCCCTAAAGTCCAAGATCACTAAGAAGGTATGTTATGACGCAAGTTTAAAATCTTTTAATCAGACAATTTGCCCTATTTGCCCTTTCTCCCTTTCTTTAAGTATTGTCTTTGTTGGGTGGCTTCATGATTAGATCATTTAACTCATTCTTTAGAAGTGTTAATACTGGCATATGAGGAAATTTCTTAAACTAAAATAAAACCTGTCAGTTAGGGCGACTAAAACTGCGTCAGCTGTTCTTAACTAGACAAAGCCTACCCCGAATTAAACAGAATTAGCGTCTTAAGAAACCTACAGTCCTAAATAATAGCTTTACTAGTTTAAAAGAGCGGTAATCGCTATTATTGCTCTTGTACTTATACTTAAGTCTAATCTCTAGAACTGGTCTTGAATATTTTTATTGATTAAAATATCTAATATCTGTAATTATCAAGTATGTCTAAATCTATTATTATTTCAGGCCAAGAGGGTTGAGGCCTTCAAAAGGGCTGAGAAGTATGCCAAGGAGTACAGAACTCAGGAGCTTGACCAGCTCAGGTATTCACACTTGCTGAAAAGATATATTAACGGGCAAGAGTGCTAAAATAAAGTTTTACAGGACATCCTAGGAACATTGCACTCTTATAGTTCATTGATCTGAAAATGTCTAAAATTAAATGCAATTCCTACAGTTGAAACCAAATATTATTTTGTTTTCAATATTTAAACTTGCTACATTTAGATTTTACATTTTTTATTTGCCACTGTTAGATAACCACTGGTCTTCAATATCTGCAATATATAATGTCTAGGTTGAAGAGAGAAGCTAAGAAGGAGGGAAACTTCCATGTTCCTTCTGAGCCAAAGCTTGCCTTCTGCATGCGTATCCGTGGTATCAACCAGGTCGCCCCCAAGGTCCGCAAGGTTCTCCAGCTCTTCAGATTGAGGCAGATCAACAACGGTGTCTTCATCAAGCTGAACAAGGCCACTATTAACATGTTGAGGATCTGCGGTAAGTGGCCATTTATCTGGCGAGGACTTAAGTCCGAGCTAGCATTGAGCTGTCGCATGTCCGCATGCGCAGCTTGAAATTTGTTGCATGAGTCACGTGGTTGGACCACGTGGTGATTGTTAACTGTGGATGAGGAAACCTGGATTCCCTTCACTACCTCTTATCCACTCACTTCTCAACAGTAGACAGGTTAATTCATAAAATTTATTGGACAAGTTTATTAACTTTATAAATCTTTCACCTTATTTTAAGCGTTGTGGATAGATATTTTCTGACTTCTCTTTAAACCGTTGTCGATTTCCTTATGCTATTGTCTTCACAAGGAAGTTTATTCTTTGTTAAAATCCTGTCTTTACAGCATCAGCTCCAGGATTAGTTTTCAATCTAATACTTGGCGTTCATGCTGTTAGATTATACTTCAGTGTTCGCTATGTCTAGCGGGATTCCATACCTTCTAGATACACTTCACTTGAAACAAATTTTAATTCTTGAAGAAAGTAAACATACTGAAACTTGCAAAAATTAATTGTATAATATGTTAAGAACCCTATGTTGCATGGGGGACACCCAACCTGAAGTCTATCCGGGAATTGGTCTACAAGAGAGGATTCGCTAAGGTATTGAATTTCTTTAGTAACATATATACAAACATCACTTGGGTCTGTCCTAGAAAACACTTTTTTGAACATAGATTCTTAACATTTGTATATAGGTACAATTCATAAATGGGGGGGGGTCGTCTATCTTAACATTTTTTTTCCTAAAATGCCGTGGGAAAATGGAGGGGATCTCCGAAATGCCGTGGATTTAATGTGCCAAAATGTGCTGCCCGTTTCTTTTTCAACGATTTTTTGTGAAATTCAAATTACAACTTTACTTTTCCTTTTATATGACAGAACAGAAAAAATTACATATTTTCAATGATCGAATCGAGGTTTTTTAAAACTGACAAGAAAAAAGATTTCAAATTTTATTTTGTAAAGGACATAGTACATTTTTGTTGGTTAACGCACAATTAAAATCTTTGGAAATGGGATGAGCATATTTTCGGATATTATGCTTAATTTTGAGTTAAACACGGCATTTTTGAGAAATGTTTCATTTACGACCCCCCATCCCTACCCCCTCCATCTATGGGTTTTGTACTTATTACTACAAAACAATGATTGTTAGTATAGTAGACAAAACACACTTTTTTTTGGAGAAACCTTGTCGAACCCTGAAATAATAAAAAATAAATTTATTAATTTATTAAAATTGAAAAGTTGAAGTGAACTATAATGACGAAGAAATTCCCCCCCTCAAAACATTTTTTTAATGGTTTTGGAATATTGGTTATAAGACTCGCTTAACTTTCTTATGATCGAATTAATCAAATTAATCGATTGCGATATCTCGGCTCAGTTTTATTTAGTGTTGGTTTTAACTTCTCTCACATGTAAATTTTTATGTAAATACAGCGAATATAATAAGGAATTTCCGGGTTAATATTCGTTTCTAAAACTCCCTCCCACTAAATTGTTGAACCTGGGTATTTTTCAACATTTGCATATTAAACATCAGCTGCTCACGTCAAGTTAACTGTTGGTACAGTCTAACATATTGCACGCGGCTAAGATTAATACTTTCAATATCCTACTGAGTACTTTTCCATTTGTATTTGGTCCGGAAACGTTCGTAACAAATAATTATTAAATTTTTTTTCGCGTCCCACCCCCCTTACAGAACTTTTCCCCCGGTCATTTTTTATGGTTGCGCAGAGCGCTTATTTATTTTTCTTTCTGGTCAAAGGGGAAGATTCTTTTGTTTCCCCGCCTAATTTATTTTATTACAGTTAATTGTACAAATCATGGTTTCCCCTCTCCCACCCTGCGGGACTAAACATTTCTGTTAGTATGCAATAATTTTGTCTCTTGTTTAGGTTGAGGGTAAGAGAACTCCTTTGACCTCCAACGAGATTGTTGAGAATACTCTTGGCAAGTACGGTATGATCTGTGTCGAAGATGTTATCCACGAGATCGCAACTGTTGGACCAAATTTCAAGTATGCCAGCAACTTTTTGTGGCCCTTCAAGCTTAACACTCCCACCGGTGGATGGAGAAAGAAAGTCAACCATTTTGTTGAAGGTAATTAATACTTTATTAATCAGGTTTTCTAACATGATGAATACATACTTCTGGCACCTCTTGTCTTAGACAAATAATGCGACTTAACCCCTAACTCCACTGAAACCGCTTTCTTCCATATATTTGTATTTTTTAATACCTTTATTTAACTGAAATATTTAAGGTGGTGATTTCGGTAACAGAGAGGATAAGATCAACGAGCTTCTCAGAAAGATGGTTTAAACTTCTATTTCTACTTGCTCCTGCCGGAATATTGTGATTCTACGATGCTCTTGTAAACTGTCCTTACGGTAACTCTTAATATCTGTGCTAAAGGATTTGTTTATTTCAGAAGAACTAACCAGCCAATATGGGAAAGGAAAAGACTCATATCAACATTGTCGTCATTGGTCACGTCGACTCAGGCAAGTCTACCACCACTGGTCACATGATCTACCAGTGCGGAGGTATTGACAAGAGAACCATCGAGAAGTTCGAGAAGGAAGCCCAGGAGGTACGATAATGCACTTCAGATTTTACGAAGGAAACTTCTTGGCCAATTTTTCACTTAACATCCCTAAAAAATTATGCTTTTTAATTTCATTTTAGTTGCGTAAACTATGTTAATCATTTTTTATCTAGATGGGTAAGGGATCCTTCAAGTACGCATGGGTTCTTGACAAACTGAAGGCCGAACGTGAGCGTGGAATTACCATTGATATCGCTCTCTGGAAGTTCGAGACCCCTAAGTACTACGTCACCATCATTGATGCTCCAGGACACAGGGATTTCATCAAGAACATGATCACTGGAACTTCTCAGGCCGATTGCGGTGTCCTTATCATCGCTTCCGGTAAGATTATAATCTATTAAGTCTGATATTATGAATGACATGTATGACATGTTTCTAGCTATTTATCTCGAAAGATTATTTATTCCCACTAAACAAGTGCTTGAAATATTTGTATCTGCAGGAACTGGAGAGTTTGAGGCTGGTATTTCTAAGAACGGACAGACTAGAGAGCATGCTCTTCTGGCCTACACTCTTGGAGTAAAGCAGCTGATCGTTGGAGTAAACAAGATGGACTCCACCGAGCCCCCATACAGTCAGGCCAGGTTTGAGGAGATTCAGAAGGAGGTGTCTGGATTTATCAAGAAGGTTGGATATAACCCAGCTGCCGTTCCCTTCGTTCCCATCTCTGGATGGCACGGAGACAACATGTTGGCAACCAGCCCCAACATGTCCTGGTACAAGGGATGGAATATTGAGAGGAAGGAGGGTAAGGCCAGCGGAACCACTCTTCTGGAGGCCTTCGATGCCATCATTCCCCCCACCAGACCCACTGACAAGCCCCTCAGACTTCCCCTCCAGGATGTGTACAAAATTGGAGGTATTGGAACAGTCCCAGTCGGCAGAGTCGAGACTGGAATCATCAAGCCCGGCATGGTCGTCACCTTTGCTCCCGGACAGCTCTCCACTGAGGTCAAGTCCGTTGAGATGCACCACGAGTCTCTCCCTGAGGCCACCCCCGGAGACAATGTTGGATTCAATGTCAAGAACGTCTCTGTCAAGGATATTAAGAGAGGAAACGTTGCATCTGACTCCAAGAACCGCCCAGCTACTGGAGTCCAGGACTTTACTGCTCAGGTATGATCTTATGAACAATCTGTTTTTGATTAGTTCTTTAGAATATTTAAACTCTGAACTGTGATACGTTTCATTAACAAATGTATTCTACAGGTTATTGTTCTGAACCACCCTGGACAGATCTCGAACGGATATTCTCCAGTCTTGGATTGTCATACCGCTCACATTGCTTGCAAGTTCGCCGAGATCAAGGAGAAGGTTGACAGGCGTACTGGTAAGCATTATAATTGTACTTGTTCTTTCAGTTTAACTAAGGTTTTGCGTTTTGTGATGTGCTAATCTTTATCCTTTAAGGTAAGTCCACTGAGGACAACCCTAAGTTCATCAAGTCCGGAGATGCCGCGATCGTCAGGCTCGTTCCCAGCAAACCCATGTGCGTCGAAGCCTTCTCTGACTTCCCTCCTCTTGGACGTTTTGCTGTCAGAGACATGAGACAGGTATATAATATTTTTATTAATTTCTTTAATTTTTTTTATGATGGTAAATCTTTCGGGTCTGAAAACTGATGCACAATTATCCCACAACACTGAAACTAAAATGTCATCCATAAACTCGGAATAAAGTAAACAAAAATGTAAATATGTATTTCCTAGACCGTCGCTGTCGGTGTCATCAAGGCTACTACCCCTAAGGATGTAGCTGGTTCGGCCACCAAGTCTGCTGCCAAGGTAATAACTTTGATATTTACTTTTGTCTGAGCTGGAAACGTTCACAATTCCTTTATATCTTGATATCTTTAGTGGGCATTTAAAATTTGATTGAATTCCTTTCGATTATTCTGGTTGAATTTTTTTGAATGACCACAAAAATGCAAACTGATGTGTGGTCGTATAGAAAATTTCTTCATTCTGTGTAGACTTGTTCAGCATTATTATTTTCGAACGTTAAATTCACAATTTCTTTAATCTTGTATCTAAAATGGGTAAAATCTAAGGTATCTAGAAGAGTTTTCAGTAACTCGAAAGAATGCAAGCAATTTTAACTTGCAAATTTGCAGAAGGCTGGAATATATGCTCTTATCTAATCTAAATATGTTCTTCAGGCTCAGAAGAAGAAGTGAGATGAAGTGTTGGGGCAACAAGTACTGTGCGATGTTGGAACGACCGACCAACTCCACATCAAACCCTGTGGCGATTATTTCGTTTACATAATTTTTTCACACTTTAAAAAATATGTTTATTTCCATCGGAAAGAATTTCGTCGGATAGCCCTATTCTGTTGCCCAAATCTGAATTAATGCTGGTGCAAATCGAGCAATTTAATTGGTTATTCCCATGTTTAAGTAACTATTATATTTTGTTACCGACAGGGTTAATAAATAAGTGATAACAACTAACATTGATTTTTTATCTGTGTTTTAGAGTGTTGTATTCGGTCTGAATATTTGATGAGAATTATTTCTTAATTTGGTCATTAACTAGCTTAACTATTTGATCGTGGAATGATCAATATTAAAAGAGGTCTTCATGATCCGCTTCCGTTCATGCACAGAAAGTTGTTAAAAAGAAAAAACAGTTCAAAATGAAGAATAAGTTTGGATATTAGTAAGACATTCCGCCGAGTAAAAAGTGCGATTTTTAAATATACAGCCACGTTCTGAAGAAATTTTTTTTGGCAAATCTAAAATTGCGTTTCTGTGGCACATTTTCGAGAGTAATTTAATTATTATTTATGACTCGCCAAATGTGGAACGTGTCCATATGCTGAAACTGGTTTTTAAATATTAACAAATTCTGAGCCTCTAGATTTGCAGAAACACGTCCAGACCCCGCGAAACAGACTCTCAGCCTAAGTGACTTCGCCAAGCCTCTCGCCATTCTTTCTCCTTGTACCGCATATTGTTTGTTTTTTAGTTCTTGGTCACTATGAGTGATAACTTAACAATTTCTGTTGATGTAGTGGCATAGGAAACTGCAAAGAAAGATATCACAAATAAAACATTAATTAGTCTTAATTAGGCACTAAATAAGATACTTTTCATCTCAGAGAAGCCTCATGCCACTATGTCTAAATTTATAAAAAAAATTATGTAAAACACAAGTTTAAAAGAAAAACCTTGCATTACAGTCACATTTTGATGCGTATGCTCATTCTTCAAAGCTGAGGCTTGGTCTGCCTAGTAACTCTGGGAGGCTCGTGTCTAAATAGCGGAGGCTCACTGCGTTCGAGGGTTCCCTCCCTCGACGTACTTCGCGAAAGATGATCTTTTAGAAATTTTAGACGTTGATTAAAGAAAAATATATTGTGTGTTCAGGGAGGAAGGGAACCCACAGACGCTATGCAGACAAGCAGAAATACGCATGAGCGATACATCAAAATGTGCCAGTGTATTACAGGAGATTTATTAGAAAAAATTTGAAGTTTTATATACAACTTTAATAGTCATAATTAGGCACTATTTATGTTAATTGAAAAATACTTATCTTTGAGAAACCTCTTATGCCGCCATGTCGAAACTTTGTGAAAAATCTTTAATTTAAACTTAAAACCTCCAATAATACACAGGCACATTTTGATGTTTTGCGTAGGTTCATGACGTCCGGGGGTTCCCTCTCTGGTCCAGTTGATAAACTGCTCCAAAGAGCGTATACAGGAGGGGGTAAGGGGAAAGTACTCCCACCCCCTAAATCTGAAGGATGGGGTCGTAGCTCCCACATAACACTCAGAGCTCACACTTGACAAATCTGAAACTGAGTAGTGAAGAGCATTAAAAAAATTAAATTGTGTTTTTTTCTGCTAGTTTTGTTTGAAGGAGAGTTGTAAAGTAGTTCTTGCAAGGTAATTTGACTGTATCTATATAGAAGCAGTCAATAAGCAGAATGTTTTGAAATTACGGTTCAAATCTTGCCCGACCCATACAGGCAAAAATTTTGCGCTTCGAACATAGTTTGCCCCCCCCCCATAAATTTATTTCTGCATAAGCCGTTGATTAACTGATTTATATTTTACAAAAAAAATTTACATCATTTTACGCATTGTGGGCACCGAGACAAGTTGTTTGTGGTATAGTCTAAAGATTAAGAAAAGATGAAAAAATCACAATAATAACCGCCATTACCTGAGCGTTACAGATTTCCACCAAAAAAAAATCAATTTTGAAATTTTCGCGTTAAATAGTGCAAATTGTAATCGTTTATGGGCTCCCATTGAACGTTGTCTTATTTTATATAGTTCATAATGTTTTAAAAATAAGCCATTTTAGAAGAAAGATTGAATTTATTTTTGTGGAAAAATAAGTTTGCAGTTTACATTATAAGGAATCGTCATTTTTTCAATTTAAAACGAAAATAAATAGATCTTCATAATATCTTTTGCATTACGTAGCGCTCGCTGGATTTTTAAAAATCACAATTTCAATGCACTAAAGGAATGGAGTTTTTGCCACAAACTCTGATTTTCTTATCACTATATCTTTTTAACCCAATGTCGTAGACCTTTGGTATTTTAAACTATTAATACTTATAGATAAAATAATCTAAGTTTGAAATATCAAAGATTTGCACCATCAGATTGCAATGATTTGAGTTTGTGGCAAAACCTCAATTCCTTTACCATTTCATAACGTAATAATTGCCGGAAGATTCAAATCCTGTGGCTCATGGCTGTTTGAAGACAAAAAACTAATATGTGCCATGAAAGGGGAAAATGTTGTGGCTTACGGCTGCCTGCCTTCCCCCGCTCGCAGTACCTTGCGACTTTTGCTATAGCCCGATTTTTCTGCAGTTACCTTGGGATTTGTGACTATTTATTAGCACCATTTTTCTCTAGTACCTTGTGATTATTTACTAGCCGAGTTTATTGCAGTACCTTGTGATTATTTACTAGCCGAGTTTACTGCAGGACCTTATTTACTAGCCGAGTTTACTGCAGGACCTTATTTACTAGCCGAGTTTACTGCAGTACCTTGTCATTATTTACTAGCCGAGCTTACTGCAGTACCTTGTAATTATTTACTAGCCGAGTTTACTGCAGGACCTTATTTACTAGCCGAGTTTACTGCAGTACCTTGTCATTATTTACTAGCCGAGTTTACTGCAGTACCTTGTGATTATTTACTAGCCGAGTTTAATGCAGTACCTTGTCATTATTTACTAGCCAAGTTTACTGCAGTACCTTGTAATTATTTACCTGCCGAGTTTACTGCAATACCTTGTGATTATTTACTAGCCGAGTTTACTGCAGTACCTTGTAATTATTTACTAGCCGAGTTTACTGCAGTACCTTGTGATTGTTTACTAGCCGAGTTTACTGCAGTACCTTGTGATTATTTACTAGCCGAGTTTACTGCAGGACCTTATTTACTAGCCGAGTTTACTGCTTTACCTTGTGATTATTTACTAGCCGAGTTTACTGCTTTACCTTGTGATTATTTACTAGCCCGAGTTTACTGCAGTACCTTGTGATTATTGCCTAGCCGAGTTTACTGCTTTACCTTGTGATTATTTACTAGCCGAGTTTACTGCTTTACCTTGTGATTATTTCCTAGTCCGAGTTTACTGCAGTACCTTGTGATTATTTACTAGCAGAGTTTACTGCAGTACCTTGTGATTATCTACAAGCCGATTTTACTGCTTTACCTTGTGATTATTTACTAGCCCGAGTTTACTGCAGTATTTTGTGATTATTTCCAAGTCTGAGTTTACTGCAGTACCTTGTGATTATTTACTAGCAGAGTTTACTGCTTTACCTTGTGATTATTTACTAGCAGAGCTTACTGCAATACCTTGTGATTATTTACTAGCCGAGTTTACTGCAGTACCTTGTGATTATTTACTAACCGAGTTTAATGCAGTACCTTGTGATTATTTACTAGCCCGAGTTTACTGCAGTACCTTGTGATTATTTACTAACCCGAGTTTACTGCAGTACCTTGTGATTATTTACTAACCCGAGTTTACTGCTTTACCTTGTGATTATTTACTAACCCGAGTTTACTGCAGTACCTTGTGATTATTTACTAGCCCGAGTTTACTGCTTTACCTTGTGATTATTTACTAGCCGAGTTTACTGCTTTACCTTGTGATTATTTACTAGCCGAGTTTACTGCAGTACATTGTGATTATTTACTAACCGAGTTTACTGCAATACCTTGTGATTATTTACTAACCCGAGTTTACTGCTTTACCTTGTGATTATTTACTAGCCGAGTTTACTGCGATACCTTGTGATTATTTACTAGCCGAGTTTACTGCAGGACCTTATTTACTAGTCGAGTTTACTGCAGTACCTTGGCATTATTTACTAGCCCGAGTTTACTGCAGTACCTTGTTATTATTTACTAGCCCGAGAGTTTACTGCAGTACCTTGTGATTATTTAGTAGCCCGAGTTTACTCCTGTACCTTGTGATTATTTACTAACCCGAGTTTACTGCAGTACCTTGGGATTATTTACTATCCCGAGTTTACTGCTTTACCTTGTGATTATTAACTAGCCCGAGTTTACTGATTTACCTTGTGATTATTTAAGGATGAGACTTCAAAGACGACTGTAGAAAGTTATTCAGTCTATGTTTTGACATGCATAGTTCTATGTAAAGTTGTTTCTTTGTTTGTGAACTTTGTTAGCTAACCTATTTTTTTCTAGATTTGAGTTCCTTAGACAAGTATTCATCCTTTTTTATTCATTAAATTTAAATTAAAGGGCCTGAAAAGGTAATTTCATGTGATCTTCAGTGATCGTCCGTGTGTAAAGTTTTATCTCAATAAACGTTTCACCCTGAAAAGCTTAGTCTTAACAGTATGAATGTATAACCATTTTCTGTGATAACTTTCTATATTTCTATAAGTGGATATCGCATTTTTAGCTCTGAAGCGTTGGAAAAATTATCAGAATTAAAACTTTTCAACGATTTTATATTGCACTTTATTCACCAGGGCAAGGTTTCAAGGGTACCGTTGTAAATCAGGCATGTCCCTCTCGAAATAGAATGTCACTTAAAATTATGACAAATTAACCCTATCCCTGCTGGGGTACTTGAAAACCAGGATTTGCTGGGGGAGGGGGTCAATTTGACCCCCCTCTAAATCCCATGTTTTATGTCAAAATATGACAAATGATACATCATTAGAAAGCTCTTGTGCTCTACTTTTAGAATCTGCAAATAAATTTGCAAATTTGCAAAAATTGAGTTTTTTATCGGAAAATCCAGTTATATAGTAAAAATGTTTGCAAAAAAAAATATTTGTCCAAAAAATTTTAAAAAGCCCTTGACCATGCCATTTCAAATATGCAAAAAATTTTGCAAAATTTTAAATAACCTGATTTTTAACCAAGAAAAACTGAAAATGTGCAAATTTCCTTTGACAGGTTGTTTGCAAAAAATTAGCAATTTTTTTCCGCAAAACTTGTGCAAGCGGTTTCCTTATTTCATAGGCTTTCCAAAAAGCTAAATTTTATCAAAATAGTGGGTTAAAACAAAGATTTAATTTGTTACAGGCAAAAGCAGTCATTCAGGCAGTGTACCTGAGGACTCAGGCAGTTAGTATTAAAGCCCGGTTTTAGGCCTAAAGGGAGGGCTTTGGGTATGTAAGAAAAGTCAGAAAATTTCAACAGCCTCAGACCAATAATTTTTGAGTTATGTTAAAAAAACTACAGGGGGGGGGGTCAAATTGCCCCCCCCCCAGCAAGAATAGGGTTAAGAATTATATCTTTCTTAGAAGACCTAATATTATAAGTTTAACAAATATTAAGAGAATTTTAGTTTACTTAACAAATACTTTATTGATCAATATACATAATATACACTCACGAAAATATAGATTCATAATTTTACAATAAATTCTCAATAAACATAAACTAGTCACTCTTTGATATTAATTCATTACATTTGTAAATAAGAGATTCTAACCGTGTTAGGGTATTACAGTGAATTTATAGTATCAAAATAACAAGATTAAATATTTGTGCATAAACTTTAATTTTTACAAAACCAAAAAAGGTACAATTTGAACATTTAAAATTAGTTTGTTTTGTTCATTATATCACAATAATTTTTTAATTGACGAAAAAGGCAAATATTTCCAAGATTAATTATAAATCAATCAAACTTTTAATTCCTGAATTTAAAAAAAAAAGTATTGACAAATGTCGAAAAAACAGTGGTATAGAAATATAGAATAGTGAAATTTCTGAAAAAATTGTAGTGTCTTAAAAAGCTGAATGAATGAATAATTGACAGAAAGGATGAATTATTGACAGGATGAATAAAGGGTCTGAATGACAAAAAGACAGGATAAATTAAAATTTTAAACAGAAGAATGATTGAAAAAGTTTTTGATCGATTGAATACAACAAAAATTTTTGCATTGATTTTAGAGAACTTTTTAACAATGTTTGCAGTGTGAATATATTTATACATTTACAATTTACTTTGTCAAATTTTAAGTATACACAAGGTTTATTGCTAGTTGCAAACTAACGCTGTGTGGATTGTTTAATTTTCTTCTTTTTTTAAAGAATAATATTGAATTTCTTCACTAGTCAAGGTTTAAGATAAGTTTTTTAAAAAATGTCAAAGGATGAATCGATACGGAAATTTTGAATGAACATAATTGGTTCTATTCATTTTCATCTTGAAGTTAGATAAACTAGGCGTTTAAAAATTGAATTAATCTTAAGTTTGACAAATGAGAGATCGAACCATCTACCCGCCAAGAGAGAATTAGCTCAACTCATTCCGTTCTTTCAAAAGTTTTCAGTTTAGGACCGATTACAGAAATAGTTTATGGAATAATTTTGAATCAGGGTTGAACAGGATAAGGATGAATAAACCAAGAAGAATGAATAAACCAAGAAGAATGAATAAACCAAGAAGAATGAATAACCTGGATGGATGTGGGGTGAATAAACCAGTATGCATGAATGATAAACCAAGAAGGATAAAGGATGAATAAACCAAGATGGATGAAAGATGAATGAACCAAGATGGATGAAGGATGAAGAGCTAGAACATATTTGTGAATGAATCTGAGACTTGTCGGATGATAGAGCGCATATTCCCGAGTCCAAACTTGAATCTAAATCCTGATCTTAGGTTTCTTGCAAGCTCTTGCTCAGATATATCTAAACAAGGATTATTATTATTATTATTGGCATCACTCGTAATTCGTATCAGAATCATAAGTATCATTAGTATCAATCGTTATGAATTTTTCGTTTCAATTTCATCGGTATCTTATATATTCGCAGCATTCATTTCTCAGAAACAGTTGTATAATTAATATCATTATAATAATTATTACTATTATTATTATTATTACTATTATTATTATAATAATAATTATTACTATTATTATCATTATAATAATTATTACCTTTATAATCATTATTTTAATTATTAGAACTGTTATCATTGTTATAATTATTTTCATTATCACGCTATCATTAGTATAAAAACAAATCAAATCTTATTTTGCAGGGATAGGGCGTTTCAATAGTATATTTAGTATATTAGTATCATTAGTAGTATTAGTAGTATTAGTAGCTTTAGTAGCATTAGTAGCTTTAGTAGCTTTAGTAGCATTAGTAGCTTTGTATCATTAGTAGCTTTAGTAGCATTAGTAGCTTTAGTAGCATTAGTAGCATTAGTAGCTTAGTATCATTAGTATCATTAGTATATTAGTATCATTAGTAGTATTAGTAGCATTGTAGTATTAGTAGCATTAGTCTCATTAGTATCATTAGTAGCTTTAGTCGAATTAGTAGCTTCAGTAGCATTAGTAGCATTAGTAGCTTAGTATCACAAGTATCATTAGTATCATTGGTATCTTTGGAAGCATTAGTCTCATTAGTATAATTAGTATCATTGGTAGCATTAGTCTAATTAGTATCATTAGTATTATCATTGTCATCATTATCATCATAAGTATTATCATTATCATCGTCATCATCATCATCATCATTAGTTTTATCATAGTCATAAAACGACGCAACCCTTTATGTTTGCAACATATAGAACGTTAAATTTAAACTGTCTTTCAGAAATAAATATTTAAATAAAAAAATTATCATATTTTTATTATTATTTCATCATTAGTATCATCATTATTCTTAGATTCATTATTGTTAATAATAATATCCATTCTTACTTTTGTTATCTATATTTAACGTTTTCCACAATTGGTTGTTACTTTTTAAAAATTGTTCCGTGTCGTGTTACTTTTTTTCTCTACCACTAAAAACCGAAACTTTGAAGTATTAAACTTTTTTAGTTGTCATTAATTTGCCAGAAAAAGAGATCTATGGTTGTCGGTAAACCAATATTTAAATTTTATGGAAGCTTCCCCAAAATTATTTGGTAATCTTTTAAACCCCCTCTTTGATACCTGGCGAATGAATGAAAGGTTGGGTTAC
This sequence comes from Eurytemora carolleeae, assembly GCF_000591075.1. NCBI lineage: Eukaryota > Metazoa > Arthropoda > Copepoda > Calanoida > Temoridae > Eurytemora > Eurytemora carolleeae. The sequence goes on from NW_019396177.1 coordinate 76,768, forward strand.
CTGCACTTCTTGTTTTCCTCCTGGTCGCAGAGTCTGGATCAGCAAGGAACGGATCCAGCCTCATCAACTCCATGGGTCGGATCCGGCCTCGAGATTTATCCGGAGACAGAAAACTTGAGGTTGCGGATTCGACAATCTCTGACGGTATCGGAGAGGCCCGGAGGACAGAACGAGGAAGCAGCGAGGCTGATGAAGCATCGACCTCCGCCGGTTCAAAGTTTCGTTTCTTAAGGATACGTAGGACTTCCAACATGGCGGGCGTGTTTTCTGTGATTTCACCAATAGCGTAGTTCCCACTGAAAATAAATTTATTTTTTTCTCCTCTTATTAAATATTTTAATTCTATCTCTTATTTAATTCATTTTAATATTTCTATATGTATTTTTTTACCTTTTTTGTCTTTTCCTTGGTTTTCCTTTCTCTTCCTTGGCCTTCTCCCTTTTCTTGATCATACTTAGGATATCCAACATTGCCTGAGTAGGGTTGTTTAAGCTCTCATTGTCACGACGCGCCCAAATCTGTTCTCGTGCACGCTCCCAACTCTGTGCGCTTACACAGAGCCGATCAAAGACAGCTGAGACTCTGGATTCCGGGGGCGGAGGTCGTAGATATATATTTTCCGCCTCGGGCTCCAATAAGGGTGGCGGAGATCCTAGTTTAAACTCGAGGCGTCCGTCCTGTACTAACCCTTGGGTTTTCATCTCCTGCAAAATAATGAAAAATAAAAATTGGACAATTCTTTAATCAAGGAATGAAATATTATTTTATTCAGAATGGGGTGGAATGTTGAGAGGTTATAGATTTTTTCTGGGGGGGGGGGGGATAAAAAATTTCTGATAATTCCTACCTGGAGCACCAGGGTTCTGAGGAAGTTATAGTTTGGTTCCTGTTCAAACCTCAAGTTTCCAATATAGTTCATGAAACGGAGGAGCAGGGTTGGATATTCTCCACCATCCTGCCGGAAACAATGCCTAAACAATAAACATTACATTTTTCAAGAATATAGATAAGCGATATTCATGAACCGCGAAAATTTTGACCACTAAAACTAAGAAAATAAAACTTATTAACTGACTTGATACTAACCTGAGAAACTCCTGAGGGTTTTGAAAAGCTCTAAACTTTGCCGTTTTTGCCATTTCAGGGGTAGCGAACTCCCGATCCCAGGGTAAACTGCCACCAAACCATTCTACGAGGTTGTATACAAGAACCTCTATATCTCCCCTCCTACTGGAGCATCCGATATGAGAGTCTCGACTGGTGTACTCCAGGGTTCCTTCATGTGCCCATCTGGAAATTAAACTCTCACAGATCTTGATTATTTAAAAATATATATGAATTACTTTCAGATGAAGTCAGTATTCCAAATCTATATAATAAAACAAGACATTCGTATATATTTATGTTGCGTATAGCCGGCCAAACAGCTGGACCGATTGGGGAGAAATTTTTTGTGGACAATCAGGGATGGATATAATTTTATTTTACATTTTTTAATCACGGGCAATGCCGGGCCCTCCAGGTATCAAAGACTTCCTTGAGGTCAAAATATAAAATCAATGAAAAATGCAGGGATTGCATAAGACTCCATCATACAGACTGGAGGATCAATTATTTCTGTAACTTAAGCTTTCAAACCCAAACATTATTTTTATCAAAGTTTGGCATTTTGCTTTCCAATTTACTAATACGTAATACACTAGCTTAAGAACCCAGCGTTGTCCAGGGCACTCACAGATACTCCCGCCGTTTAACCTCGCTTGGTCGTAAATTGCAATTTTCCACTAAAAAGTGGACCCACTCGACTTAATCTTAGAAACAAAATAAGAAGATTCCCGTGGTTCTCCCGAGTTCAAATTTGACGAAAATCAGTGAGGGGGTTCATAAGTTGTAATCGGACAAAAAAACAAAACAGAGATTACATTTTTAATTATTTGGATAGAAATAATGAATAAGAATATACCGATGAACTAACCTGAGATCATGTTGATACTGTTTGTGTATTCCTCCCGCTGTAAACCTACTGGAGAGACCATAGTCCACCAGATGTACTTTGTGTTGGCCATTAACTCCAAGTCCAACCAGTAAATTCGACGCCTGAAATATAAATTTTATAGTTTTTATATTCAATTTTCTTTGATTTTTTTTTGCGATCAATTAGCAACACTTGTCTTTACTTCGAAATAATTCATAACTATTAGTGAAACCCTTAATAACGAACATCGGAAGAGTTTATCAAATGTCGTCTTGGCAATTTTTCAATGAGTTTTATACTATATTACGTAAATGTCAGTATTTGCGAAAATAAATAGCCCCGAATATGCAGGAACAGTTTTAAATAGCTCCATATAATCATTCAATTAAAAAACTAAATATCTGCAACATTCCATTTTCAGAAAGTGAAGAATACGACATTTGATGAATTCTTTCGATGTATTCGTTAAGGGTTTCACTGTACATAAAATACTTGCAGTACACCAACCTTTACATCCTTGTGTACATAACCCTGGTGATGTATGTACTTCAGAGAGTCCAGCACCTGCAGACTAATCTCACAAACTGTCTTAGCGTTAAACCTAAAAATAAGTAACATTATCTATTTTGCGGGATTTCACACATTTCAGGGGGAACTCTTTTAGGGTAATAATGAAAAATTGGTCTTTTCAATGCAAGCTTTTTAACCNCCCCCCAAATAATTCATTTCCCTAGAAGAACAAGACAGGGATAATGATGTAAGGTTATTTCTTAAAAATTAGGGAGAAAACCTATTCTTGAGGACGGGGGATGGTTTGTATAGAACAAATATGAATATGTCTATTTCAATTACATAAAAATTTATTAAGATTTGACACACAATAACTATGCTGACCTGCCACCCTCTGAGAGGTCAAGTATACGTTGTAGGTCGGATCCAAACCTTTCTATAACAAGGAACCTGTATGTCTGTCCTAACCTAACATGTGTTCCGCTTGCTATATACCTAAATAGTAAAGGACGTCAAGACAACATTTGATAAAATTAATGTCCAAGTATGCATTTAAATCAACTACATCTTTTCATTGCAACTTACTGCGAACTTTATGTTGATAATGTTATTAATACAGGTTTTTCAAGTTTTAAAGGGATAAAATATAATAAATTTTAAGTGATTTTGTGTTCAAAAAATAATTTTAGTTGATAATGTAGGAAAAAATAGTAGTTTTTGCAGCACAAACAAACAAAAAAATTTAATATTATTTTTGTTCATGTTGAGTCCTGATGAAGTTTTTGTCTCTTTAAATAGTAAAGTTTTCAATGAAAGGAACTAACCGTGGAACTCCCAGATGTTTGATATTGTTATCTCTCCTAAACTGGTCCAACTGAACCGGTTTAGTCGCCCGGATATAGAAATGTACTTCAACGAAGAGAGGACCATTACTCAAGGGTTCAATCTTAACACAAATTAAAAAGATTTAAAATTTGTTCAGAAATAAATATATTTAATTCAATGATTTTTATTTCGATCTGATTTGGTTTCATTATGGATAATTTCATGCAGGCAGACTAGTCAGAGAAATTTAAACTGTAATCTCATGTTTCGTTAAGTTACAAGTGTGAAGAAACAATTTTTTAGGAGAATTAGAAAAAAATTATTATAATGGAACAAAAAGATTAATGAAGAGAACAAATCGTTAAAGAAGGAAAAAGTTTCTTTCGTGAAAGTAAACTATAAGGCTTTTTAACCGACCTGTTTACAGTTGATGCACTAATAAAACAAGTTTCAAAATCTTTCATGAAACAAACTTTATTCTTGAGATAATTCAAGGATCGGGTTCCTTCTCTCGTAGAATATAATAAATACAACTATAAAAGATAGTCTTTTCATACTTTCGCATAAAATCAAAATTAGATAAGCCATAAGGTCACCAAGTCGCACATTGAATTTTTCCTTACCTTTATCACAAAATTTTCCTGCGAGAGTTTTCCATTTTGTTTCGAGGAAGCAAGATATAGTTCTCCAAACCCTCCAACCCCTATAGCTTTACCGAGGACCCATTCCTTACAACAAAAATAAATCAATATCATGATCAAAATTATTAGGCTACGGTTCACATCATTTAATTAATAAATTCAACTAAAATGTCAAAGTTTGAGTTAAAAAGAAATAAGATTGTATTAAATGATGACAAAAATAAATAAAATTAAATACAATTTGCGTACTATGTGTGAATATTTCATGTTTTTTTATGCTTTCTAATTAACAAGTTTACCTGCTTTTGAGAATCTGCAAGAAGCTCTCCTTTCGGCAGTGGATCTGGCAACAAAAAACCATTTGGCGAACGACGATTTACTGGCCGATCGTCCACCTCCTCTTCCAGCTGATCATGACTGACGGGTTTTATCTCTGGTTGAATTGTATTCTGAACTTCCTTAACTGGTTTTGACATTTGAACGCTTTTCGGCGAATCGTTATTCTGGACGTTTCTAATGTTAAAGCTGATTTCCCTGTCCGCTTGAATACTCTTTGCCGGTCTAAAATGCAAAATAAAATACAGACTGCGAAAAATATTTTGCATTTTGCAAAGCATCAAAACATTTGCAAGGTTCTTCTTAACTTTCTCCAACTTTATAATGTCTGAGGGTAGTCTAATTCAAGGATTATTAAACGATTTATTTCAATATTCTTCAATTAGTTACACTGGTCAACCCGCCCCCCCCCCAATGGGGTTATTTTGCTGAATCTCCCTTTCATATATTCCCCCCCCCCTCCTCCTACTGGTTTATTAAGGCCTCCTACCTACAGCTGAAGGCGTCACCGCTGTCTGAGCTGGACTCATCCGAACTCTCGTAAGAGTTTCTCCTTGTTTTCCTGGTACTCTTCTGCTCCAGTATCCGGGGTCTCTTGGAGAACTGAATATCTTCATCCACGACCTCGTATTCTCCCCGGTTTCTCTTTTTCACCAATCCGCCCATTCTTACACCTTGAATTATAAAGTTACGGTTAAATAAAGCCAAATAAAACAAAGTTTTTTTTTAGTTTTTTTTAAGTTTGAAGGAATGTAATCGTAGTTTTAAGTGAACCTCCAATCTAAGATAGCATTCCCCGCTTCACAATGGCACCCCGGAAACCTTTATCTGATCAGAAAGTAAAGTCGTTTTTCTAAATTTAAGAACGTTTTATTTTGATAAAATCCTTTTTTTCATCAGTAATGTGGCGAAACCAAAAAATTAGAATTCAAACATTGATTTTATAATTCATACTTGATCATGCAAAGCTTTTAATGGTACCGTTGTGAATCTTACATTGCCATCTTTGAATAACCGGTCACTAGAAAGTACACTTATAATCCCTATAGCTTTGATTTTAAAGCGAATATTTTGAAGCACATGATCAAATAGTTTAAATATGCAAAATAAACAGTGTTTCGGATCCATATCATTTTGATTCGGATCCGGATCCGAGTAAATCTAGCTTCTGCACAGATATAACTCCTTTTCAATATCTCGCATATAAAGCACTCTGAAACATATTGAAATTTAGTTTTAGTGGAGGGATTAATTAACTCATTAATCCGCAATTTTCATATTTACATATCACTGGTTTACACTTTACAGCGGTGTCACAGCCAACGTGTTTATATCCGTTATATCTTGGAGACAGGAGTACAGGATCCATGTTGTAATAAGAGAATTTTTGGATATAAGACGTTTGTATTGCTGTCCAAGATATAGAAGAAAAACTGACAGCACATTCATTCATAAGTTTAACACGAGAAAATGTGTTAAAATACATCGATTTGGGATAATTGCATCTGCACTGCATGGATTATTCATATACTTTGTAGTTTGTATAATACAAAATTTTAAATTCCGCTACAAGGAAAATATTAAGCTCTGCAAGTTTTGATTTGAAGGACGCACTTCCTTGGATTCTTAAGAGAAAAAACTGGATAAATATTTGCAAAAAGCAACTCGAGATTTGCACAAATAATTTTTGCAAGGATTACGAATTTAAAAATATAATTGTCAAGATTTGACATTAATCCTTCACTTGGTCTGACATACGATAGATTCTGGTTGGGCGGGTAGGGCCGGAGTCTCGATCTTCACGACATTCTTCGGCTTGTCGACGATGTTCTCGTCGCTCTTGTTGATCGTCACAACCTGAGCGTCGATTTTGGCATCGGCGACGCTCATCTCCTTTGAGATCTTGGCAAGCCTAGTCTTGTACTTGTTGACGAGGTTTTGGGCGTATGCGAGGTTATTCCTGGCGTGCAAACGGGATATCTCCATCTTCTTCAACAACTCTACAACGAACTGGTTCTCGAACGAGGCACCGAACTCGAAATCTTTAATCCCTGAAAAAAAACCGTATAAAAATCAGAACTCTTCCTGCAACCCCCTTAGAGGGATCCTTGGGAGTAATCCAAAAACTGAAACTGAACTTAACGTTAGAAATAAATACAAAAACAAATTATATTTGCGTTAATTACTTAAAATATAATACCTGAAAATATAGGATTAGGACCATAGATCCAGAGCGCTGTATTCTGTTTCTGTCTGAGCAAGGTTCCCAGATAAGACCTCGAGGATTGAACCTCGAGCTGTAGGGTGGCTATCGAGGTTTCAATATTGAACAGTGAAACCTCACACTCAGATTTCGTCTCCGAGGACTTCCCAATCTTGTACTTGAGGTTCTCCACCTGCTGCTTTAGGGTTTCCTTCTCAAGGAAGAGGTTCTTGAGCTGATCAATTCTGTCTCCGGGGTTGTCTAGATCTAGTTCAGGTTCAAGGTTTACAATCTCAACCAGGGCGTTGAGACAGGAGAATATGTTGTTCTCTTCGTCATTCTAAATTTTACAATAATTTTAAATCTTTCAATCTTTGCAACTGTCTATCCATACATGTATCTTATCCATATATTTATCTTTTCCATATATCTATCTATCTACCTGTGTTGGGGCGGCAAGCAGCTTCAATGAATTCTCCATAGAATCTGTTTTGTTCATTTCATCCAATACATTCTTAAGCTTTTTAGAGTGCCAGCTTCTAGAGTAAATCAATCAATCAATCAATCAATCAATCAATTTCGGCGTCTAGTCAAAGTTGTATGTCAAAAAATCAAAAGAATCATACCTAAGAATATTGGTTTCCTGTTGGTTCCTCTTTAAAGAGAGAAGTTCTGCTTTCTTCTTTGCTTCAATTAATCTAAAAAATGGAAATTGAAAAATTTAAACTTTTGAAGTTCTATTCATTTTTAATCAAATTATCTAAATAACGTTTTTAGATGCCTAAATCTTATCTCGGCACATGCTTAGGTTTTTTTATTCTAAAATATATATATATATTATTTATATTATGAACCCCCCCCCCCGATATTTTTTTACAAATACATGTTTCAAATTTAGTTGCACCGGATGTGATAAGATAGTACTAGATAGATAGATAAATATAAAGATAGACAGACAGATTATAATAGTGAAGATAGATAGATACTGAGAGAAAAACTGCCTTTATTACTAGTTTTTATTCTGTGTTGTTAGGCAGAAAGCCAGACGGAGGTGACTTTACACTGGCGCCTCATTAAACATTTCTTGCATATAAAAATAAGATAACGACTAAAATGCACTGTGAACACAAAATAGATAAACTATGTTGAGTACATTTTATTTCTAATATTAGATGTTATAAATATAAAAAATTGTTTTTATGATTTAAAATAATGAATACAAGCTTAAAATTGAAAATAGCTGACGAAAAAAGTTAACATGTGTGAGTTACAGATTTTAAAATAGAAGCTGATTTTTGTGGGGGACACTTCACCCATACCCCACACCCTACACCCCCCTCCTGTGTACACTGTACACAACTTGAGTTGCGACGCAAAACAAAAGAATAGTTGTCAAACAGGAATGTGTTGTAGAAAGACTTAAAACAATGAAAGATAGTTTACTGTCACTAGATATTTATCAGAATTCGATATAAATGTCAGAATAATCAAGTTACAGGATTTTTAAAATATTATTATTATTATTATTAAAGGACAACCCGTCGTTCTATAAATAATAGTTCACAAAATTAAGTCAGGCATTAAATTTAAAGATCTTTTTGATGTCAAGAAAAGCTTCTTTCGACGTTTAATGATTTATTGAAAATTGAAACCACTTCAAACCTCTAAAAATCGATAAAAATCCCTCAAGACCTTATATTTAAATGAAATCCTTAAAAGAAAATTTACAAAAATGCGCCGACCTGTTCTGAAACGCGTTTCTCTCCTCTTCTGATACCAAACACTTCTTTAGCCTAGAAAGAAAAATGAAAATAATAAAAACTGTTAGGTTTAAAAACTCAATTAGTATTTGGAAGAATCTTAAAATAAAATGAACTAATAATTTGAACGAACCTTGTGTCTTCTAGTGGAGGAAGGGGTTTCATGAGTTTTTCTTGAGATTTTAACGCTTCGCGCATCTGTAGTTGTGCTTCCATCTCGTAAACCTTGTATTCTAACTCCTGAAGGTGAAAAAGATTTTTAAGAAATAGAAGAAGATTTTAAACAATATGATGTTAGAAGATTTTAAACACGAAGAATATAAAATAATATTTACAACGTAAGACAAAAAGTGTCAAAAAGGCCAGTTTTTAAAAAAGTTATTAGTGTAAATTAGTTCGATGATTCAAATTGTCTAAACTTAAAGAATAATTTTACTAGCAAAATCGTTATATTACTATATGGTTGAAAGTTGGAATATACATAATCTATATAATTATTCGCTCATAAATTATATATTCATATGCCGAACGCTAAACCCGATCGGCTGAAATTTTTGAGGGAACCCATGGTTATCTCGGTTCGATTTAAAAAAAAATAATTTTCAATTTTTTTATTTCACGAGCAACGCCGTACTGCACTTCAATTAGTTACTAATTGTTACCTGTACTTTAGCGATATGTTTGTCTAGTTCAATGAGAAGCGAATGTGATGAGTTAAGATGTCTAATTTTGGGAGCTCTAGGGTTCAGAATACTCCCATGGAGCCGCCTCAAGGATCCATACTGGAGCTCAATTTTTAGAAAACTGGAGCCAGAGGATCTTGATCTTGGTAGACGTGATAGCTTGGAGGCAACTCCAGACATCCTAATAAATAAAATTTAAGAAATTTTCCATTTATTGAAGCTATTTTCCCATATCTCTCGCAACTCCTATGCATGGTTAATAAATTCTAGCTTGGGAACCTAGCGTAGCAAAGATTACTCAAAATTAATACCGCCGTTTACCCGCACTTGGTCGATTTTAGAGGGAAATTAAATTTTTGCCATTGAAGTCCTTCCACTTAATAAGACTCTTACAGGACATACAAACAGAAAAACAGAGATTACAACATTTTATATATATAATAGCTTGGGCACCCAGCGCTGCCCAGGTTGATAAAAGTTACTCCCGTTGTATACCCGCACTTGAATGATTTTACTGTCAAACTAAATTTTCGCTGTTGAAGTCGACCCACTCAAATAGAATCTAAAAACTAAACTAAATTCCCGTAGGTTTCCCGAGTTCCCCAATCAAATAAGGCAAGTCAGTCCAAGGGTTCCTGAGTTATGATCGAACAAACAGAAAGACAGACAGACAAAGATTACAACTAGATGTAATGGATATTGGAAATATAAATAGATATCCTTCCTTTAAAAAAAAAATGAGACAATTTAGGGGCCATTATACCCTTAAAGTGACTGGGTAAATTGAGGCTATCCAACCCATTTACACGTAAAAAAGAATACAAATATTACTAAAATGGCTCCGAGTCCTTTCATAGTGAAAATCCGGTAAACTAAACCGGCTTTAGTTCAGTCAGCTGTAAGCTAGGGCGGGAAGGGTCTTACATGCATTCCATAGGGGGGGGGGGTGTTACTGAAGGGAGGGAGGTAATAGGAGTAGCTAGAGAGGTTTGCAGATTTTGAGAAAGGACTAAGATTCACATTTCATATTCATAATTCGTTCACACCCGACACACATACACACTCAGGAAACTGCTAGGTAATCAAAGGAGATACAGTAGAAACAGGCGCGTTTACAGGGGGAGGGGGCACTGCTCATCTTGCCCCCCTGGGAGTTACAGGGGGGGCCCTAAAAGTAACACCTGACAATGCCAAAGGTTTGTCTAATTGAATAAAATGCCCTGAATTAATACAAATCATTGAAATGTTTGTGCAGCAAATTCTAGAAAATTGAAGTATGAATTGATAAATGTGAAGATGGAGTAAATTGAAGTATGAATTAGTCCAAAAATCGAATGTATAGGACGGACCCAAAAAGGGTTAGCGTTTTTATTGTCAAACAAGGGCAGAGGGACTACAGAAAGACTTGTTATGGATTCTCGGCAATTACGTGAATTACGTCCAGTAGATGAATTACAAACATCTAATTTAGACTGCAATATGGACTTAATACACAAAGGGAATATGACTAAGCCTTACAGACACTAAGAAATACATAAAAAGACACTAGAAGAAAACATTTTTTTGCGCTTCGCGCACACATTTAACAAGTTATACTCATGCCAGTCAGTACAGTATTGGAAGTTAATTCTTATTTAACATTCTAACGAGCCATTGCATATAATAAGAAATGGGGTATTATTTCCTAAAGAACGATTTTATTTAATTGATTATAATTTAATTCACAGCTGCACTGCCTTCTTCAAAAATGTTCTACCTGGTTGAATTTAAATTTACTGCGAGTGTGTTCTTACTCTCTGAAAGATTAATACAGACTACCCTTCCTTAAGCTCAACATAAACTAACAATCCTTCTCAGCAAGCCTGGTCTGTTGAGCGTAGACCGTCTGTGGCCTGTGCGTGAATAAAAGTACCATGCCTTTTTAGCTGCAGCTTCTGCCGTGCCGGTACATGTCTCTGTACCGGTACGTCGTGTGATACCGGCACGCCCGTCCATTCTGCAATTTGGCGCCTCTTTGGACCGGACCGACCAGACCGACATTTATATAACTGAACGTATAAGAAACCCTGGTCTAGAAAAATTAACTAAAATACGACCTGAACATAGTACGCTAGACTAGCTAGACTGCATTAAAAAATCGATTTTTTGGTAAACTCTAATTGTTATTTGTTACTCAGTTTAAGTTGAAATTGAGTAAAAGTATCAATTCCACTTATAATGGTAATTTCATGACATGGAAGGAGAATGGCGCAAGATGGAGGACTTTTGGAGATCACGTTTCTAAATGGGATCGAATATTATGTCCCCAAGATTTTAGGGGGGAGGCGGGGGAATTACCCCCAGGATTCGAGGGGGGGGGAATTACTCAACCCCATGAACCCCTCATATACGCCTCTTGAAAAAAATGTGTAATTTTTTCATTTAACATTTTAAGATATTTCAACAGTTCCTCCAAAAAAACACGAAAACGAAAAAAAATCTTCACTTGTCGTTAAATAATTTGCTTCAGGGGGGCGGATACAGAAAGGGGCGGCAGGACCATCGCACCCCCCTGACAGATTCAGAATAGCTTCTCATAGCACTTATACATGGGAAAGAAAACCTAGTGCTGAACATGAAAGTAAAAAAAATGTCCATAATTTTTCTCGTGGATTTATAGATCGGATCTACAAATGCATGTACGGGCTCAATCGGCTCAACTGGTTAAACAATTTAGTTTATTGTTTAATGTACATATAATTGTTACCTCATTTTCTGAACATATTTTGCAAGTTGTGAAATCTTGAAAGGTCAAAGGAAATGTTGTTGAATTATAAAATACATTGCGTGAAACAGTTTCGATCCATGGCTTGCAAAATTTTGCGAATTTAGCATGCAATACGCAGAATTCTATACAAAATTGTCATGCTTTTCTTTCTGAACAATTATTCGACATTAAAATATCAATTATAATTAAAGATAAACACTGCCTTTTGCCATTCTGCTCCATTTGCACTGTTTTTGTCTCTGCCTATTTTTAATTTGTATGATGTTATTGTTATAATTCTCTTAACCTTTTCTTTTATTAATTCTTTTAACCTCTTCTTTTATTAATTCTCTTAACCTTTTCTTTTATTAATTCTCTTAACCTTTTCTTTTATTAATTCTTTTAACCTTTTCTTTTATTAATTCTTTTAACCTTTTCTTTTATTAATTCTTCTAACCTTTTCTTTTATTAATTCTTCTAACCTTTTCTTTTATTAATTCTTCTAACCTTTTCTTTTATTAATTCTTTTAACCTCTTCTTTTATTAATTCTCTTAACCTTTTCTTTTATTAATTATTCTAACCTTTTCTTTTAATAATTCTTCTAACCTTTTCTTTTATCAATTCTTCTAATCTTTTCTTTTATCAATTCTTCTAATCTTTTCTTTTATCAATTCTTCTAATCTTTTCTTTTATCAATTCTTCTAACCTTTTCTTTTATCAATTCTTCTATTCTTTTCTGTTATCAATTCTTCTAACCTTTTCTTTTATCAATTCTTCTAACTCTTTATTTTATCAATTCTTCTACCTATTCCTTTATCAATTATTCTAACCTCTTTATTTATCAATTCTTTTAAACCTTTTTTTATCAATTTTTAAAATAAATTTTTTTTTATCAATTTGTCATTTGTTGCATAGCAACAAATACAAAGAAGCTCCTCTGATGGGGCTTTAGAGGGTTTTCGTGTACTGTAAAGCAAGTTTGACGTTTATATAAAGGAAAAAGAAACATAAATATTTATTTGCATTTTTAGTCAACTGCGCAAACATATTTTTAGTCAACTGCGCAGATATAAACAGGGGCATATAACTTATTTAATTCATGTTCAGAAGTCACATTAAAAAAATTAAAAAAATTATTATTTCTTTATACAATTTTTTTCCAGAGTATATTTGAACAGTACGCCCTGTTCTCCGGGAAACGTGAAATAGACAGCTTTAGCTAGCTAGCGGACCAAGCAAGGAGTATGGAATATATGGATTAGAAGAATTAACTTTTACGGATTTTTCTTCACTTAAAAAATTGTATTTTTTAGAGTTCAAAAGTTTGATGCCAACAAATTTTTTTAAAATTTCAATAAATTCATGAAACCTAAAATGCACAAAAATGCATTTTTAAGTTAGAATTCAGAAATATTTTATGATTTTTCAAGAGAATTGTTATATAAGAAATTCAATGCAAACATTTTGGTAAATATAATGTTTTAAAATTTCTATCATTTTAGAGTAAATTGATATTTTCATTAGAATCAATGTCAGAAAATTCTCGATTTTTTGATAAAAAGAAGTTCTACTTTAACATTCCTGTAACAGGTATAATGGTATAAGTGTATAAAGTATAATTGTAATTGTTAAAGATACAACAAAACAATGCATATATTAATGTTGATTTAGATGAATACAGATGAAGGAATGATGATGGTGTGAATTAGTGTAGAATAATAATGGATTGGTTTGAAAATAATTGATATATAATGAATGGATTTAAGAAATTTATGGAATTAATTGTATAGATTAGATATGAAGGAACTATGTATAGATTAGATATGAAGGAACTATGTATAGATTAGATATGAAGGAACTATGTATAGATTAGATATATGAAGGAACTATGTATAGATTAGATATGAAGGAACTATGTATAGATTAGATAGGAAGGAACTATGTGCTTGCAATATTATAGTTAGCTTCTTAACATTTTGGTATCAGACCTAGAACATGCCTTAAAAGTACGTATTTTTACGTATAGGTAAAACCTATAAATGCCAAAACTTAAAAAATGTCAGGATTTTTTCAACCCTTAATCTATGTATATGAAAAACCTAAATATTCTTGATTCATTGGATTTTTTAGATCTTTTACAGACGCATTTTTGCAGACATAAAATACTTATTTTTACCAAGGAAATGGTTACGAAAATACGGATGTCATACTTATGAAAAATACGTATTCTGAATACATGTACGCATATTCGTACATCAGACGAGTAATTATTATATAAATGGAGTACTATCTGCAAAGCATGTATAATCATATGGTAGGGCGGGCCGTGTCTTTTCCATCTCCCTTACATTTCATACTCCTTGGTATCACGTGAGGGAAATATTGCAGTTATATAAGCAGAAAGTTTACAAAACTCTACCTTTTACCGAAACGTGTTTGAAGAAACACACTTTCTACTTTATAAAAATTGAGTAAATAATTATTATTATTATTATTATTATTATTATTATTATTATTATTATTATTATTATTATTATTATTATTATTATTATTATTATTATTATTATTACTATTATTATTATTATTATTATTATTATTATTATTATTATTATTATCATTATTATTATTATTATTATTATTATTATTATTATTATTAGTATTATTATTATTATTATTATTAGTAATAGTAGTAGTAGTTGTAGTAGTATTTTTATTTATTTTTGTTACAGATAATATTATCATTATCATCATTATCATCGTCATAATTATTATCAATATTATTACTATAACTTATTGCTATTACATCATGTTGAAGTTTGGTAAGGTTTAAGGATATATATTTCCTACTGAGAAGATTGGGGTTGTTTATGTTCTACTGTGACGTATATTAGAACTAGTTTTATTGTAAACAAACAACAATTTTATAACCATTTAGTGTCCGACATCTTGTATCTTAAACTCTTTTCATATCCATTTAATATCTTAAACTATTTTTATTTCTGTTTAGTGTCCGACATTTTGTATCAATTTAACTCTTTTTATATCCATTTAGTGTCCATACATCTCATCTTAAATTCTTTTATATCCGTTCAATGTTCAACATATTGCATATTTGAACTCTTTTATATCCATTCAGTGTCCTACATATTGTATCTTCAACTTTTAATATCTGTTCAGTGTCTAACATATTGTATCTTTAATTCTTTTATATCTGTTCAGTGTCTAACATTTTGTATCTTTAATTCTTTTATATCAGTTCAGTGTCTAACATATTGTATCTTCAATTTTTTATATCTGTTCAGTGTCTAACATATTGTATCTTTAATTCTTTTATATCTGTTCAGTGTCTAACATATTGTATCTTAAACTCTTTTATATCCGTTCAGTGTCCGACACTTTGGCGCCGGGAAACAGAGGATGTAGACAGTAAAGCACCATATACTCAAATCAATTTCCGACCGGGGTTTTCACGTTTATAGTGTTATTCGATGTTTATAAAGAAACGTGAAACGTTTTCTATACCTAACAAAAATAATGTTGAAATGATAAATATAAAAAAATCATTATGGATACCTTCACTTTAGCATGCAGGCCCCTTTTTACAAGCTCGTTTTACAACTTTTTATAGCTTTGAGTTGCAAATTTAAAATTTGCAGAACCAAGTGTAATTTGCAGGTTCAGGAGGAACAGTTGAAGGTAGGTGCAAAAGATACTTTGTGCAAAAGTTTTAATATGACAACAAAACAAGCATAACAGTTCTACAGATTATAGATAGTACAACAGCTGTAAGATTTTGTTAATTTCAAAACGTAACAAATGATGATCAAAAGGTAAAATGTGAGCTAGATCATTCCTGTGAACGAAAATTCTAAAATCGGCAAAAAATCGGTTAAACAAATGTTACATAACAAAAAACACAAAAATAGAAGACTGGTCGATTTTGTCTACGAATGAAATCTTATCAGTTCAAATTACTCTGAGACTCTGAGATAATCTTATTTCCACTGTTTTTGTCATGTAAATTGCCGTTTCTTTATCTTGAGGAAAATACCCCCCCTTCCTAGCTGTCTTGCTTAAATTATAGAGCGAATTTCACAAAACCACATTTTGTATATTTTAAGTAAAGACGTTCTGTAACCATACTGTAAGGCAGTTAAGAAGTTAGATAATAAGGCAGTAAAATGATTAGACAGTTCTTTTTAAAGGCAACTAGGCCTATCCCTGATATCTCTCTGGCCTGGGCCCTGGGGCAAGGCTCTTTTCGTCTTTTATGCAAGATACTGCACAAAGAATTGAAGAATCAGGTTTTGCATTTGGTTGCCATTCCTTGCCTAAAACCCTAATCACTCCTTTCACTCCATCAGAAAAAAACTGGTAAGATATATTTCAATTTTTAAACCAAATTCATACATTGTCATTTTTATTTTTTACTATACGTTTATTTTATTACAGGTTTGAAATATGTCTATTTACTGATTATTGGAGACTACAGTGTCCAAGTGAATCTATGTCTAGATATAGGTTCTTAGAAACTCCTCTGAACCACAAGTTGCAATTATATATATATATATATATTTAAACCCTAACAGAAAATACAGTTTTAGTAATAATAATTGATTAGTATAAAATTGTTTGATTGCTATGGATGCAGAATTATTCTTGGATTGTATGATTTAAGTTTTAACTAGTTATCACATTTTACTATTCAACCTGAGTTCTCTGTCAGGGAAGGGGGTATTCTGAGCCCGCGATTTAAAAACTTCGGCTCGAGTCGTAGTTCCTTAAACCCGACTTTAAAGGGAGTGTTCGCGAAAAATGAAAGGGGGTATAGACTTAATGCGATAAAAAAGCGCTTTTGATTGCTACTAATCTTACTTCTATCTGTTGCGTCTATAAGGAGAAAATTGTTAAAAACGACTCACACCGAAGAACGCAGCGCCCATACAAATTCGGAAAGATGCAACATTCAACTCGGATCGTAAACAAATCAATTTCATTCCCAACAAATCATTCAGATATTACAAACAATAGTCATCGGTTATTTTTCGACGCATTCATATATAGTTAATATTTCATAATATTTTTGATTTTGTTTTTTTTTTAGATTAATTTTCGCTGGCGCTGGATTTTCGAACATTCCTGGAAAATATGAAAATGTCGTCTTCATTATCAAAAATCCTCGAAACAGGAAAAAATGTAACTCTCAGATCATGAAAAATACAAAATATTATGAAATATCAATTATTTACGAATGCGTCGAAAAATAATCGATGACTATTGTTTGTAATATCTGAATGATTTGTTGGGAATTAAATAGATTTTTTACGATTCGAGTTGAATGTTGCATCTTTCCGAATTTGTATAAACACTACGTTCTTCGGTGTGAGTCGTTTTTAACAATTTTCTCCTAATAGACGCAACAGATAGAAGTAAGATTAGTAGCGATCAAAAGCGCTCTTTTATCGCATTGAGCCTATACCCCCTTTCATTTTTCGCGAACACTCCCTTTAAGGCACAATCTTCGACCCAACTCTGATGACAGCTTGTGTCACGTGATTGACAGCTGTAATATCTTCGGCACGACTTAAGGAGTTAAGAAGTTTCCGTTATATATATATATATACAGGGATAAACAGAAAACTCTAGATTTGGAAATCGACGTGGAAGTTATGACTTTAAACATGAAGCAAAGCAATTATGCAGTGTAAGCAGACCCATTTCACTTAATAAGTGATTTATTTATAACTTACTAGTAACGCTTTTTGCGATGTATTAACATCAATAGAATTTCAGTATATTATTTCAATGTCGTCGTCATATTCTACAGTTTTCTGGTTATTACTGTATTGTAGTTGTATGATAAAAAAGTTGAATTAAGTTGCAACCAGGGAATAAGAAACTTGAATTGTTAACATCCACCTCTTTAAGTTTCAGCAAAAGCTTCCCTCCTAACCGCGAACTAAGATTTACGTATACGCTAATCCGCAAAAATGGTTTAGTATTTTGCCAATTAATCCTTTTAAACTTAAACTAGAAACATGCGCGTTACAGTTTTAAAGTTTATGATGATAAAATTGAAGTCTAAAAAAAGTCGGGCGGGCTTGGATGGATAACTTTTAGAGTTGCCTATATCTCAGTGTCGTATTAATACTCTGATTTGCAGAGTACTATACTATTCATACTATGAACGATTATATAATCACTTTTTTATACAGGGTGTCCCAATAAACACGGAAATCACAATGAGTGCATCAAAATAAAGATAGTACTGCTTAGTTATAAGCTTTCAAAAATGTGGTCTGCCTTCTTTTATCTTCAAAATTGACGGAGATATTAAAAATTTGAAATATTTCATAAATCTGAATCTCGAAAGCTTTATAATATCACGATGTCAATTTTGAAGGTGTGAAAAGGGTAAACCACATTTTGGAATTCCCAAGACTAGTAGTTTCAATTACTAACGATTTTAACCCTATCCCCGCTGGGGTACTTGAAAACCAGGATACGCTGGGGGGGATTTTAAACTGTTAAATAAACTTTATAATGAATTAGGTGAATAAAAAACATCATTTGATTTATAGTTATAACGGAAAATCATCGTTTGTAAAGTGGAAGGCATAGAGTCTATGTGAAATGATCATTGGTCAATTATGAAACCAACCTATTTCATAATTTGGTTTTCAGTTAACATTAATTTTATGATATTCCAGGCCCCAAAAGGTTATATAGCATAAATATGTGAAGTACACCTGCAGTATGGAAACAGTACAAACAACAAAATGGCCGTTTTACACTTTTTTTCTAGTAAATTCCCCTCTAATATATATTCTATTCTCTATGAAAATAGCGCATGATAAACGTATCGTAAAAAGACTTGCTCATAATTATATGCAGTGCATGGACGGCAATTTTATCAATACAATGAAGACGGCTTTTTATTAATAATTCTTCAATCCCTAAACAAGCATTTATCAAACTATACAAGTAATTACAAGTAAAGAAAGAGAAGCTGTTAATTATCAACTTCTCTTTGTTTTCATGTTTATGATGTCTCTGATGTTTTAAAACTGGCAGAATTAAAAATTGAAATGTATGTAGCAGTTACAAGTGTTATATACACCAAAATAAATAAGGTTATACCTGAGGAACTAAATGATACAAGTTTTTAAACTTCCCTAATTTTTGGGCTATCGGCATCTCATTAGTGAAATGTCCATCCGGATGACTGTAAATCTTTGATATCTATAGTTTAAACTTATACTAATTGATCTATAAACATTTAATTGATAATATCGAAGGTCTAAAGTCTTTTGGATGCAAAGATAGAAATTCGAAAATCAGAATTTGGGACAAGAGCTTAATTCTTTTGAAAAATGTACAAAACGAAAAAATGAAACCATTTTAGGAGCTGTAGGTCCTTAAAGAGCGTTTTTTTTGTGGACACCCTTAATGTACATTTTGCTTATCTACATTTTATATTTTCTATAATATATTGAACACAACTTCGGGCAGAGTACAGGCGCCATCAATGATTTATATGTTTTCTATTATGCAGAAGATTTCGAAATAAATGGGATTAGTCTGAAAATATTTAAAACATCGAGGAATAAATTCAGAATTTATTTTCCGTAACGAACTGACATCCGGCCCCTATATTTTTGCAACCTGATGTTGCACACGAAACCTTTGATATTTCAAACTACTAAATCTGCTATAGATCTAATTTCATCTAAGGATGAAATATCAAAGGTTTACACCATCATGTTGCAGAGTTATTGGGATTAGAAAATTTTAGTTGCAATGGCAAAAACTCATTTTCTTTAAAAGTATCAATTAACTTCATATAAAAATGGAATCAAGGGGACAAATGACATTCATTATTATTTATAATTGATATGACTATTCCTAAACAAGAATTAAAAATTCCCAAGCTTAAGTAAATCAAAATATGAGCATGATGGTGGTTTGAAAAATTATTTTATCTTGTACAGTGATAACCAGAAAACTCTGAAATAGAAAGACGACTTTGAGAATTAAGTTATTTAACTTTAAAAAGTACAGTGTGAACAGACACATTTCACTAAATTAGGGATTTAATAAGTGTCTAATAAAACTATGTGCTTTGTAAAAACATCAAATAAACTTAGTTATTGATTAATGTCGACTTCCTTTACTCATGTTTTATGGTTATCACTGAAATGGGAAATGTGTAGATATCGAAAAGATGGGCGGGGAAAATAAGACGCTAATAAAATAACTTAATTTACATTGTTGTCAACAAAAATTGAAAATTGTAAAACTAAAGTTTAAAAAAATTAAACTTTAGGTAGAAAAATAAGGATAGGCCTTATTTATTCTTGAACACTTAAAAGTTGAAAGGTAAGGGTTGTACGGAAAAAATTGTTTATTTTTAATTCAAAACTTGTTATAGTTTTGGTTAACAAAAATGATTTTATATTGAGTTAACAAAAATGGTTTTATTTTCAGTTAACAGATTAAGTTATAATTTCGGTCATATTTACACTCTTTGGCAAAAAAGGTGTAAAATTTTTTTTTGGGGTGAGCCATATTTATAGTTATATTTTTAGTTGTAATGAATCTCTTATTTTTCATAATCACTGATTTTAAAGAATTTAACGTTTTTAACAATTATTTCAAGATGAAACCGATTTTGGAACTCTCTTCCCCGGACTCTATCTGAGCATCCAACAATTAAACAAGGATTATTTGTCTTCTCTGTCATAATCTGACCCTTCCTTCTAATTTTAGACTGGAGGTCAACTTTCATAATATCCCCGACGTCTAGACTAAGGAACCTGATAAAGGTTCACATCTGAGAGTTGAAGTTGGTTCTGCAAGATGTTCTTCTGATGAATTCTTAATATTAATGATTAAAACAAGATATTCTACAAATAGTAAATATATCAATATTCCCACAAATCTCTCTTCATTTCATAGTGTCATGGTCACCATCCTTTTCAAAAATGTAATCAATATCTGAACATTTTTCCCTAGTTTTAGGCAGTCTCACTGCTCACAAACCCATCTCACTTTTTTAGATTTCTTTCTAAATTAGATTTATTCCAAAATCCGTTTTCTAAAATTTAAAAAACTAAATTCAAATTATGAGGAAGGAAACTCATTAAACTTAAAAAAGCTAAAGCAGGTTTTTAGGACAGTTTATCAGCTTTAAATAAACATATTTTGACTATCACTATACCATGCATATATCACTAGAATTTCCCCAGAAGGTGATGCTGCTCATTAAGTGTACCGTACTGGTTTTCCTTATATAGTCTGTATGTGTACTGTACTGCTTGCTCTATAGCTGGTTAAAAGTCGGCCCGGTTCTTGAAATGAACGGGAGTTGCAGTGATTTATTAATTACATATGGTAAAATGGGTTCTTCATTTTTTAATGCATTTTCTTTCAAGAAAAACTTGGCCTAGATCCAAATAAATTGTGCCAAATTTGGATCTTTTTTATTTCTCACTCAAAAGTGAAAATCCATCAATAAAATACGGGAAAATTGAATGTTGTGAGTGAAGATTTAGGACGCCATCTTTAGAAATGTGGAGCGGAGGTTTTATGAAAAACTGTTTCCTAAATAACTAAGAGATTTTAATACTTTTCAGCAAAAAGACTGTCACTCGGGATTATATCGGATCTTGATGTTGGTGTAATGTTAAATCATGTTCCCCGGCTCCGCGGTTCAATAAGAAACACAAAACGAATGCTCATACTATTTCTTACTTTAGCTGACTTAACAAATATTTCTCTAAAATCTCAAATATTCTTAGTTCGTGGCGGTTTTAAAAAACTTAGATGAAAATATTTATGTTTTGCTAAAAAATGCAAACAAATTTATCAAGAATAACTAGCGTTTCTGTTAGAAAATAAGAAACTTTTGTAAATCAGAGAGATTTCTGTAGAAAATACGAAAAAGGGTACTGTTGTAAATCAGACAGGTTTCTGTAGAAAATAAGAAAAAGGGTACTGTTGTAAATCAGACAGGTTTCTGTAGAAAATAAGAAGAAGGGTACTGTTGTAAATCAAACAGGTTTCTGTATAGAAAATAAGAAGAAGGGTACTGTTGTAAATCAGACAGGTTTCTGTAGAAAATAAGAAGAAGAGTACAGTTGTAAATCAGACAGGGTTCTGTAGAAAAATAGGAAGAAAGGTACTGTTGTAAATCAGACAGGTTTCTGTAGAAAAATAGGAAGAAGGTTACTGTTGTAAATCAGACAGGGTTCTGTAGAAAATAAGAAGAAGAGTACAGTTGTAAATCAGACAGGGTTCTGTAGAAAATAAGAAGAAGAGTACAGTTGTGAATCAGACAGGGTTCTGTAGAAAAATAAGAAGGGTACTGTTGTAAATCAGAGAGATTTCTGTAGAAAATAAGAAGAAGGGTACAGTTGTAAATCAGAAAGGTAGTTTCCATATTGATAGTTTAAACACTTAGTGGCGCAACTAGGGGGGGGCAGCTTTTTGTCAAAGAATTATAATTTCTCGGATTTGACAAAAAATAACCCGCGGTAGAAACTCTGAAAGCATTACAACATGTAAATGAAAAGCTACGGGATTAAAGGTAGACAGAGTATTGCAGGGGACTGACTTTAACATCACACTGGGAGTCAAGAAACCGAACATTTGCATGGACAGCGTTAACAAGGGACAAAAATAAAGCTTTTGAAACAGAAAAACTTTAAAGAGAGCAGGCACTGAAGAAGGTTGTGAGTAGCAGGGTAGAGAATGATAGAACCAGGTTTATTGTAATGTCAAATATGACCTAGCCTCTGAAACTCTAAGATCATCCTGGAAGATTCTCTATAGAAGATCCAGTAATGAAGAAAATCTACCCCTCTCCTCCTATCAGAGAGTGGAGAATTTGAAGGATCTCTTTGTTAAGTCTAAACTTCCAAGAAGACAGAGATTAACAAAGGAAAAAAGAGATAAGGTTGGGTTTAAACCCTGTAATAAATCTCGTTGCCCTGTATGTGAACAGATGGGAAAGAATACTGTTGAAGAGGTGATCATCTCTGCTACTGGAGAAAAGATGAGGATTAAGGATAAGCTGACCTGCTCCTCCTCAAATATTATATACATGATTACATGTAGGAGAAGAGGCCGAGTTTGTCCTTCCCATCCTCAATATATAGGAGAGACAGGAAAGGAGGCTGAAGAAAGGCTGAGGGGTCACAGAGGCACCTTTACACATCTAGGACAAGAAAATACCCAGGCCCCTGTAGGTGTTCACTTTCGTGCCCCTGGCCACTCCTATGCAGATTTATCCTTCATTTCCATAGAGAAGATCAGGTCCAGAGATATCATGGTCAGGAAGGTCAGGGAGTCATACTATATATACTACATCCAGAAATTCAACTCAGTGAGGTCAGTACTGAACAAGAAAACATAATGCTAATGTCAAACTTGAAAAAAATGAATTTTGTTTGTTTTAAATTGTATGTATACGTATTACATACCAACAGTACCTTATAGATTTGATTGAATTCATGTATTTGACCATTTTGCCGACCAATTCTAACCCCTTCAACACCCCCCTTCCCCTCACCGCATACGCCCATAAACTAGTCAATCCTTTTCCAGTCAAAAGAGTAATAAGATACGGTTTTCTAATTTTTCTTTTAAGTTTTATGTGTTTTGACAATATTCATTTTGAAAAATTCCTTATTGTAAAGGTTATATAAAAATATTTTTTATTTTTGTTCTCTCCTAGCTGTGTTTATTTGAATTGCTATGTTTGTATTAATTTTTTTTATTTTTTTTGCTTATATCTGTTATATTATAAGGACGCACTCCTGATGAAATATATTGATATAATTCTAGTGCTAGAGAGTAGGGTTGGGATTTGTTTAAAAACGATCTAAAGTTTAAAATCATAAAATAAAAAAGTCTGAATACTTCAAAGTACTGAAAAGTTTATACTATAACTTTTTTAAGTTAGAACTGCAGTCTTGCAGACCTTGTACTTTTCATACTGTGCATCGGTCACTTCAAAATGCATAGAAACAGTTTTTACCGGATTTTGAACTTGACTTTCGAATTTCTTGCTGAACCTTGACAATTCCTGGCGTCCATGCACTCTTCAGAAAGGGTCAACGCATGATAGTTCTCCGCCTCTTAAAAGGGATTGTAATTGTTTATTTATTTGAATATAGAGTTTACAGGGTTGAAAATTTCATACTTCTTTATCTTTGGAAATTATATGTATAAAATATACCTCACTAGAAAAAGGTATAATTACGTGTCTAATCATATATTAGTTGTCAATGGAGTTGGGCACACGCAACTCTGACCCTTTAGTAAAAGTAAATTCAACCTAAAGTCTGACTGCACCGGTTAGTCCTATTGAGTTTCTACGTTATTCACCCAATGTCCGGGCGATACAGTACAAACTGGGACCAGAAAGATTGACCCAGCTCGGAAATTCAAATGTACCACGACGGCATGCCCGTGGGCATCGTTGTTTTATACAAACATTCAAGCCATTATGGTTCTTGACTTTTTATCGGCACGATTAAGTTCTGCAGAGTTTAAATTAAATTTAAAATTCAATTCTCTACACTGGCAAGTTAATTTTTAACAAGGCAAAACTTTAAAGCATAACATTTAATTCTTAAAGTAAAGTTCGTTAATAAACAATTTAAAAAATCATTCAGGTTTTTTTTCTCTCAGAGTTAAAGTTTTCAACAGTGTAATACATTTTTGAAATCTGTTAAACATAAAGGATGTCCATCTGTAGCCGCTTCAATAGCTTTAAAATTATCAACATTTTCTGTTGCAAAGAGGACGCTTTATGAGGCACAATTGAACAGAAACTGCATTAGGACTCACCATTATACGCAGTACGCACCATTATAGTACAGGGTGTCCCAAAAAACATGGGAATTCAGTGACGAATTCGATATCGTCTTTTTAAATAATTCTTTGATTTAGTATAGTGATACCAACCAAAAAAGCTTTAATCTGTAAGAGTTTCGTCTGCTATGTTTACATTTTGTATGTTTATGTTTTGACTGCATACGGTTGTACTTAGTAAAACAAGAAAATTGCAGTATACAAACACAGAAAACTTGTCCGTCTTCACTGTTCATCTTGCAGAGACATTATAGACACATCTTTACAGTCTTTTACCCTTTTCATAAAATAAACTCTAGCAGACATAATATTATTATGGCTGTTGAAATTAGGTATTACAATGCTAATTCATAGCAAAGACGATATACTATTCGTCACTGAATTCCCATGTTTTTTGGGACACCCTGTATGTAATTGAAATTTATGAAACATTTCATAAACATAATGGAAGTTAATGGAACATTTCATAAATATAATGGAAATTTATGGAACACTTCATAAATATAATGGAAATTGATAAAATATTTCATAAACATAATGGAAGTTAATGGAACATTTCATAAATATATTAGAAATTGATATAACATTTTAAATAAACATAATAGAAATTGATGGAACAAACCATAAATATAATGGAAATTGATGGAACATTTCATAAATTTAATTGAAATTGATGGAACTTTATATAAACATAATGGAAGTTAATGGAACATTTCATAAATATATGGAAAGTTATGGAACATTTCATAAATATAATGGAAATTGATGAAATATTTCATAAATATAATGGAAATTAATGAAATATTTCATAAATATAATGGAAATTAATGAAATATTTCATAAATATAATATGGAAATTGATGGAACATTTCATAAATAAAATGGAAATTGATGAAACATTTCAGAGGTATCATGTGAATTGTTTATGGAATTTTCTTAAGAGAAACATTTAATAGTTAAATGGAAAATTGTAAAAAATTTTACGAAACGAATCTTTATGATAAAATTATGGAAATGGCTGGACAGAGCATTTAATTAAACAGACAATTTATAAATTTTTTAAACATTGAAAATAATCGAATAATTTATAAAATAGACATTTCTTAAATATTAGATCTATAATAAAATAAACATTTTCTTAAGAGATATAGTTGAAATAGATTAAACATTTCATAGATATTCAATGGAAATTGATTAAACATTTCTATAGATATTCAATGGAAATAGATTAAACATTTCATAGATATTCAATGGAAATTGATTAAACATTTCATAGATATTCAATGGAAATTGCTTAAACATTTTCAGCGCCGAAATATATGTTGTGTGCACCCCCGTGACCCCTTTTTTTGAAAAAAATATTGGTTAGTTTTTCATCTATATTAAAGAACCTAATATATTTCATACTTATAACTTATGCTTGGTTTAGAACATATATAATTGTTGATAAAAAATTAGGGGTGCAATTTTCTTGTAAAATCTTCCCCCGCGCGCTTCTGTTGGTAATGAAAATTTCTGGCGGTTAAAATATTTTCGATGAACGCTTTGTTCCAATAAACATAAAATAATTAATTATTTAGTACCAATATATGGTAATGTTACATACGTCGTCCCAACATCCCATACTGAACTTCTGACCTATACTGACTTTCCGACCTACTGCAATATCGGGCCTACGCCAGCTGTTTATTTTTGTATTATTAGAGGGTTTGGTTAGGTTAAGGCAATTTATGGGCCGAGCGCTGCGGCTAGAACAGGCTAGGGGGCCGAGGACAGGCAACAGGGCCGGGCGCTGCGGCCATAAGTCCATATAGCAGCTATAAAACCACGCGCTAGTAGGTCAGATGTGTAGCAAAGCGGATTTGGCGTAGGTCAGAAGTGTAGTATAGCGGATTAGCGTAGGTCGAAATATACTATCTAATATTAATAACAATAAAAAAAATAGCAAAGACGACCAAAGTTCTATTTCCGGCGAGCACAGCGGGCTTGACAAAAATATTTAGAAGTTCTGAAAAGTCATGAGATATCTAAATTCCAATAACTTAGCTGTTATACAGTTCTTTGTATTATTTGGGAGAAATAAAAAATTTAAGGTTCAGACGTTTTAAAAAAAATTGTTTCAGCCCACTGTGAAAATGCCGCACCGAAGTTCAAGAAGAGATGAGCGCGTGACGTCATTTCCAGTTTCATTTACAGCACACACATGGAAAACAGCAACATGATTATTTTAAACTTAAAATGTAGTGTGTGATATTATTACGAGAACTCTGCTGTTAATTATTAAATTTAAAGAGTGTGGATTTTTATTTTATCTTGCTATTTTCAGTCTCGAAAATGGGTCGTGTTCGTACGAAGACCGTGAAGAAGGCTTCTCGATTTATCATCGAGAAGTACTACACCAAGCTCACCCTCGACTTCCACACTAACAAGAGGATCATGGACGAGGTTGCGTTGATCCCCTCCAAGCCTCTTCGTAACAAGGAATCGTACCTTATAATGAGAAAGCTATTGATCCTCGTTAATCTTAAAGACCGGCATTTCTCTAATTGGTTCTATAAAAGGGTTACATGGGTGTGGAAAGAAATCGGTAGAAATTTGAATCCTTTTAACTAACACCCTTTGTTTTAGCTAGAAAAGTATGACTGAACTGCATCACATTCGTGAACTGTTGGGCTTTCCTTAACTGTGAAGTTTGTTATTTATTAACAGTATTAAAAGAGTAGTTATGGGTCCGCCTTAGCATACGAATATTGGACCCCCCTTCTTTCAATTTTGTTCAAGACCAGTAATAGTTAGGAAAAATTATTCTTTTTTTTTGTTTTCTATTATTTTAGGGTTGGGTAAGACAATTTCTGGCCCGTGCGCTACGGCTAGGACAGGCTAGGGGGCGGGAGGTTGTGGCCACATGGTCAATAGATCCTAGTGTCACGGTTGAAATCTAAGTATAAATTTGACGTGGAGGGGGGTCTTAAAATCGTATTTTAGGAAATGCCAAACTTAGTGTGGAAGGAAGTTTTTATGAATTGGTGTTCATGCGCCTTTAGCATCAAACATTACTCTACGAATAAACTTGTTTACTTAAGTCTTAATTTGATGAAATATTTTTTTTTTTTTACT
This sequence comes from Eurytemora carolleeae, assembly GCF_000591075.1. Taxonomy (NCBI): domain Eukaryota; kingdom Metazoa; phylum Arthropoda; class Copepoda; order Calanoida; family Temoridae; genus Eurytemora; species Eurytemora carolleeae. The sequence goes on from NW_019396177.1 coordinate 104,444, forward strand.
TTAAACGATTAATGCATTCTTATTATGAACGGTTAAATCTACAGATTGCTGGATTTATCACTCATTTGATGAAGCGTCTTCAGCGCAGCACAGTTCGTGGTATCAGCATCAAGCTGCAGGAGGAGGAGAGAGAGAGGAGGGACAACTATGTTCCCGATGTTTCTGCTTTGGAACAGGTCCGAGCTTTTGTTATTTCGTCATTTCCACCTTTCTTGATCTTGGACAAATTATTGGATCTATATGCATTCACGATCAGGAATGAATTAAAATAATTCATTCCTTTTGCACGTCTGCTAGAATATATATTAGGATAGGACCAGCTCATTTAGTTCTTTACATGGACAAAATGTTTAGAGGCTTATTCACAAACTAATTCAGTCTCTGAAATGGTTTTCACAAATATGCTTATGAATGAACTGGCAATGAAATTCCACTCCCAACCATAGAGATTGGGTCGAGATTGTTTAAGTTTACTATATTACGGGTTTATAAATTATTTCACAAACTGATCCAATTAGTGTGAAATTGTGCTTCACTCAATTATAATGATTCGTAGAGGCTTTTTCACAAACAAATCTGTGTGCAATGGTTTTCAAATGGTTAAATTGGCACTGAAACTCCTAACTTAATTTATGCGCCATCTCCAAGTAAATTTTTTTGAGATTGTAGAAATTTTCCACAAACTGATCCAATTTCTGTAAAATAGTGCTAATTCAATCCAAATGATTCGTAGAGATGTATGACTAGAGTTTTTTGGATCACGATAAGATTTAATTATAAGTATACTCGATCAGGAATCAATTGAAATAATTCATTCCTTTTGCAGTCTGCTAGGATTAGAATATATAATAGGATAGGACCAGCTCATTTAGTTCTTTACATGGACAAAATGGGCTTATACATAAAGTAATTCAATCCCTTCAATGGTTTTTATTTCACTATAAAAAAATTTATAAGTTTATTTTTTTGTGATGGTACAAATTTTCCATACTAAGCTTTAAAAAAATCATTGCGCTTGTTTGCGATTAAACTTACTTTCATGCATTCACGATCAGGAATGAATTATAATAATTCATTCCTTTTGCACGTCTGCTAGAATATATATTAGGATAGGACCAGCTCATTTAGTTCTTCACATGGACAAAATGTTTAGAGGCTTATTCACAAACTAATCCAAATCATGTAAAATGGTCATGAAATCATTACGATTCTAAATACAATTTTGACACGTTTTTAACGATTAAACTAAATTAATGTGAGCATTCGCGATCAGGAATGAATTATAAAAATTCATTCCTGCACGTCTGCTAGAAAATATATTAGGATAGATTCAGCTCTTTTAGTTCTTTATATGCAGAACATGTTTAGAGGCTTATTCACATTTTAATTGTTTTTAACACATCTTTATTTTAGGACGTTATCGAGGTTGATGCTGAGACCAAGGAGATGTTGAAGATGATGGACTTCTCCTCCATCCCCGTCCAGCTAACCACCGGCCAGAGAAATAACTTCAGGAACTAGATCCTCCGGGCAGGGTTTATCAGGGCTCCGGTCTTGTTCTGCTGTCTTACCATTAAACATCGGTATAAATCTCGTAAAACATCCTAAATAGAGTTTCTGAGTTTCAGAATACAAAATGGTCGATGGAAAGGATAAGGCGAAGAATCCCATGAGGGACCTGAAGATCAGGAAGCTGTGCATGAATATTTGTGTTGGAGAGAGCGGAGATAGGCTTACCAGGGCCGGAAAGGTATATCTAGGAGTATTTATTTTATAAAACAACTCGTACCCTACGACAGTGCGGTAGGATGAGAAATGAATGTTGAATTTTTCGTTGATATTATTCTAAAATAATCAAAAGCAATTTTGAGTTAAATTAATTTGGAGACAAGTGGACGGGGGGTGGCTGATTTATTAAGAAAATAATTCCTCTGGGGGAAACTCTGTTTTTCTTAATTCTTTTTTTTTGGTGAAGGTTAATGACCTCCGGTTCCAAAATTACTTTGTGATCCGAGTGTAGGGCCTAAATGGGATGCTGCAAACGCAAAATTTCAGCCCTTAGCTCAATTTGTATTACTTAATACAGCCTGTTTAAAATTAGGTGTCCCCACTGCTTAACCCTAAGTTCATCAAGTTTCAGTAGTAAGGATTGACATCACCCAGGGAACCTGTGCACCTTATGATTTTATTACTTTCACTTATTCGGTTGTCAACCTATAATGTGCAAGTATCTATAAGGGTTGATGTTCAATTTATTTCACATTTTCGAAAATGCATATTAAAGGCCTGCTTCTATATTATCTTGAATATGAATGTAATTATCGTCTCAAAGCGGCAAAATGTTATTATGCCAAAATAATATTTAATTTCTATTTCTATTAGGTTCTTGAATCTTTGACTGGACAGAGTCCCGTCTTCTCCAAGGCTCGTTACACCGTCAGGTATCGATAAATTTTTAACACAACCTCTTTAAAGATTATTTGAAACTTTCAAAATAGTAGGCTTAAAAGTTTCGTCCGTTAAAAATGATTGAGAATCAATTATTTTATGAATTTTGAAAGAATTATTGGAATGCTTGTGAAACAAACAATAACGGAAATCGAAAACTAAAAGCAAATTTGATATCTTAAGGTTAAGGTGTAAGATTATGATTCAGAAATTCACCTCTTTATATTGGGTAAAATTATACTCATTACACCTAAAAACGCCGTTTTGTTTTACTCCGACATAAATTAAGATTCTTTCAATATTTGGTTATCTGAAATACCATTTAGTCCCTCAAATTTGGTTTGAATTGTAAAACCTGTCGAGTAATCAAACTTGTAAGAATAAAGTTGGAAAGTTGTAATTTTTTCCCTCTCTAATGATGAGTTTAATCATTCACCATCTTTCGCATGAAAGCTCCTGATTACATAGAACGGCCAACTGATAAAACCAATTTATAGTATTCACTTGTTTTTATTAATGTTCAGCCTTCTTATTCGTTCTTCTTCAGATCTTTCGGTATCAGACGTAACGAGAAGATTGCCGTTCACTGCACTGTCAGGTTAGTTCATATAAAAATGAATTTAAAATCGGGGTAAATATTCCCAGAAACTTGTCCACCTCCCTTTAAGAGTAACTCTTCTCTCTGTCAGGAATGTTCCTATTTTATCGCTGTCGCTAAATTATGAGACAATATGTATTTTAGGAAAGAAAAACTAGCGAGTGTCTTTTCTTCTTAGAAATTTGCATTAATGGCTTCTTGATATTGAGCGTTCTTTCCCCAACAGTGAAAAGGCTAATACAAAAACTTTTCTTGTTTCCGCTTGTCCTGTTTCAAAACGCCTAAAATATTTCCTTGAATTGCAGATGTTAAAACCGTGCAGCGAACCTTGATGTATAAAATTTTATTAACATTAAATGGGATATTAAAGGGACAGTAAAGGAAAAATGAAAGGGGGTATAGGCTGAAAGCTAATCACTTTAGCTCTTGATCGCGACCCATGAAAGTCATATCTGATGTTCCTGTCTCGAGAAATTTAAATAAAATTGTGTCAAATTTATACGAAAATTAATATATATACAATTTTGTATAAAAGTAGTGGGTTTAAACAGACCATATTCAGCAAATAAGCAACCAATCTGAAAACGATGATATCCCAGAGAAAGCTAATTGTAAATTAGGTTTACTTTTATATTTGTTATTTCTATTTTCAATAGATTTCATTCATAATATATTTTTACGTCCGTATTACTTGACCAGAAATTCCACCAATGGCAGTGCAGTAAAGTGGTCACGTGATACAGGCGGAGACACGTGACCAGTATACTGCCCTGCCATTGGTGATAGTTCTGGTCACGTGATTTAAGTTTCAGATTTTCAAAATTTTACATATATGAATTTTCGTATAATTTTAACACAGTTTTATATCAATTTCTCGAGACAGGAACATCAGATATGACTTTTATGGGTCGCGATCAAGAGCTAAAGTGATTAGCTTTCAGCCTATACCCCCTTTCATTTTTCCTTTACTGTCCCTTTAATATATGGAAAGCTGTAATCTTGTCTGCTGTTTGTACGATCATATCTCAGGGAGACCCAGGGAAATGTTCTCAGCTTTGTTTAAAGATTCTAATTTGAGCGGGTCGGCTTTAGTAGTGAACATTTAGTTTCCCGGTAAAATCTTTCAAGTGTGGTTAAACTGCGAGAGTATCTTTCAGTAACCTTGACAGGATCTAACAGAAGATATTTAATTTTTAATATTTTTGCGATTGTTTTTGGTTGTCATTATTTCTTTATAAACATTGGATGTAATATTAGATCAATTTCAGTTTTTTATAATTAAAGATTTTAGTTATGATTTTTTTATCAGGGGGCCCAAGGCTGAGGAGATCCTTGAGCGTGGATTCAAGGTCAAGGAGTACGAATTGAGGAAGGAAAACTTCTCCGACAACGGAAACTTCGGGTTCGGTATCCAGGAGCATATCGATCTGGGAATTAAGTAAGTAAAATAATGTCGTTTAAATTAAATTTTATAGATCGGTAGAAAGTGTGAAATATCCTTATTTTTATCTGAATCTTCCTGAAACTTTGCAGTGCACAATTTTATCGAGAACTAGAACTTTATTTGTGGATTTGTAAGGGGTTAGCAGACAGTCTGGTTAGATTTTTTTCATCTGTTTCCATGAAGTTTTAATTATTATATAAATGCGTTTTTTCACGTATTACATAAATGCATTTTTCACGTATTGCATTTTTCACGTATTACATTTTGCATATTTTCTCGCAAGTATGAGGTCCTAATTAACACTACAAATGATGAGTTCAATCTTTCACCATCTTTCGCATGAAAGTTTATGATTACAAAGAACGGCCAACTGAAGCTTATTTTTTGAATAGAGAAATATTTTGTTAATTATTTTTTTTGATAAATGAATATATTCTAGGTACGATCCCAGCATCGGAATCTACGGAATGGATTTCTACGTTGTTCTTGGCAGACCAGGCATGAACGTTATGCACAGGTAATCTCTCCCTTCTTTCCACTGGTTTCATTTGTAAAACCCCCTTCCTCCCACTGGTTACATTTGTAAAACCCCCCTTCCTCCCACTGGTTACATTTGTAAAACCCCCCTTCCTCCCACTGGTTACATTTGTAAAACCTCCTTCCTCCCACTGGTCACATTTGTAAAAACCCCCTTCCTCCCACTGGTTACATTTGCAAAACTGAAATTTAGCGGAAAGCGCAGATACAATTTAAAGAAAATTCGACTACTTTGCTTTTTGGATACAGTGTTGAGAAGTGTCTTGGAAGAATTCTAATTTCAATTTAACTTGTTTTCTGAAAGGGATATTATCTTGAAAACAACAGTCTCTAGAAAAGTATAAATTCCTTTTTTTTTGTTAAGGAGACGTAAGGTTGGCACAGTTGGACGTCAGCATAAGCTGACCAAGGAGGACGCCATGAAGTGGTTCCAGACGAAGTACGACGGTGTTATTCTCTCCACCAAGAAGCAGTAGATCACCCATGCGAACACTCCACGCCACCATCTTGTACACGCATGTTTGTTCGTATACTGAAATAAATTCCTTACATCCAGGATGTTCATCTGATTTTCTTTTACAGAACTAGAATGGATACGTCGCTAGATGCGAAAGCGATTCGGAAAATATTTTTAGATTTTTTCATAGAAAAGGTAAAAATGGAATGAATTTATTAACACATGTATTTCCTCTAACATCTATTGTATCTTGTTTTATTCCAAAATCTATTTGGCAGTTCCAGAAATTAATTGGGCTGTATTGCGGAACCTTTTTTATGTGATGTTAAATCAGGGTTGGTAAACACCTGGGATATTTTTTTTAAAAAATGGAACCCAGCCCAGCGAGTTTTATTTGGTTTTTTTAAGTTTTTGGGCTTTTTTGAGTTAAATTTGAAATCGAATAAACATACTTAAATTCATACTAATGCACAAAAATAATAGGACTGTTTAAGCAATAGGCGAATTTTATAGTTCTGAAAAAATAATATTGTGATAATAGGCTATTATCATATATTAATACTACTTTATTATTATAGTTCATTAACAAAAATAAATCGAAAATGGATTTAGTCATTAAATAAATAAGTCTGTTAGTATTTGATTTAGGAAAGGAAATTCCGACTTTTAGACTTTTGTTATTGTTTCAAATTATTAAATCCTATTTATTTTGTTAAGTCTTGTTCTGAAAAGTGAAAGTTCTATTGGTTTGACTGCTATGACTTGAACTGGTTTTATGTGATTTGACCTTTTAAATAGAGCTTTAAGCACTACTGCCTGCTAAGCTAGCGTTATGAACTTGTTTAGATGAATTAAATCGAGTATTATGATTTAAATTTACTTAAAAAGATTAGATTAGTCTCGCTATTATGAAAAAGAGAGGATCACGCATTAATCTCGATATCCACTATTCTAAAGTTTTCAGCTCAGACTAATTAGTTCAAACGGAAGATTATTAAGAAACTTGGAAATTCTTCGTTTTTCCCCAGAATTTCTCGTGTTTTTAGTTTTGACACTCGCGAAAAATATTTTTGTTTTTATGCCACCATGATTGATAGGAAAATATTCCTAGGTATGATCAACAATAAAATGAAAGTAAAGGAACGTAAAGGGGGTTGAAAACTTATCTATTTTTTGACATTTTTCTAATATACTTTCAGAGATGAGTTTTTTTGATTAACCCCCAAGCTAAAATTTGACCTTTAAATCTCCGATCTTATCTTGTATTAAGAAGTTCAGTAAGTAAGAAGATTTGGGACAAAGAAAGCTTAATAGAAATAGTCAAACAAATTGTCCTAGTGAATAGATAATTCCTCAATAGTATTGCAAGTTGGAAGGGGTTCTTTCGGTAAAGATACCAGGGTTACAGTAAATTGTTGGGAGAGTTTTAAGAATGATCAAATTTAAATAAAGATATTTAACTATTTAATTTTCAATTTTAAATAAATAAGCGCTGTGAAGGGAAACTTTGAATTAGATTAAGAAATCAGCTGGAAGAGCTGGAACAAGAATAATGTTTTTTTTTTATTGCACATCGCAATTTTTTTTGTTTTATTCGCTGAACCGTGAAAATTAAAAGTTTTATACGCTGAACTGGGAAAAATAAAAGTTTTATTCGCCGAACTGAAAAGAATAGAAGTTTTATTCGCTGAACTGAAAAAATAAAAGTTTTATTCGCTGAACTGAAAAAATAAAAGTTATTCGCTGAACTGAAAAAATAAAAGTTTTATTCTAAGCCTCGATTTCTTTTGATTACAATCCAAGTTCGAAGATTAATTTCTGTGACGCGGTTTAATGCGTTTTATTTTGTATTTAGAAGACGCATATCTACGTTCATTCTTCCTCAACTATCCCTCATGATGATCCTACGCTTCTCTTCGCTAACGCAGGAACATAAACTGTCTCTTTAAGTGACATTCCATCTATAGAGTGACAAGCCTTATTCTCAACAAGACCCTGTCTCGGACCGTGGATTTGTTTTCTAGAGAAAATCATTAGTACACAGTGCGTAGGATCCAAGGGGCAAAATATCAACCAAAAACTGTTAAAAAATTGTCTTACTGTAAACCTAAATCTGAAATATTAAACAAAGAAAGACTATAAAAATTTCCTGATTTCTGATTCTGAATGGTTCATCAAAGTTTAGCATGAAAAAAGCGAAAATAATGAGACAAAATTGAAAATTCTCGTTGTCAAAAAAATTCATTAAATTAAAAAAATAAGTCTTCTTTTTGCGATTAATCCTTTTTCAAAATGGATAATATTAAGCCAATTGGATTCGGATTCCACGGAAAAATGGGCTAAAAATATTTTTTAGATTCCGATTCTTAGCACGGGTCATCGCATTATTTATGATCATTATAAAAAATAGAAAATTAACTCTTGAATCTTCATGTTGAAAAACAATGTCATCGAGAATCAATTTCTGTTATGTTGGTAGGGATGAATCAATTCAAGCCTGTGTTCGTCGGTACTGCGGATCCGAATAGTGATATGGCGAAATGGACGAGGTAATTTACAACCAAAATTTTTTATTTTTGAATTTTTGAATTTTTGAATTTTTGAATTTTTAGTGAAAAGTGGAAGTTCAAAGTTTTTGTTTTAAGTGGTAAACATTGTAATTTCATAAAAAATTTTAAAATTTTATTTATGAAAAAAATGCACGTCATGGAATAATAAATAAACCGTTCGTGTAAATCTAAAAGAAAAAGTTAATGTCAGTGAAACAGGAAAGAGAGCAAGCAAAGATTTTGAAAAAATTCACTCTCAAGATTCTAAAAATTCTTTTTTTTACCTTCTTAAAATTACTTAAGAAGGTAATTTATTTCCATCAGAGTAATATTAATAAATGTTAACCAGAAGCCAGAGTCAACTGAAAAAATCTTAATTTTTTGTTCCGTTGTCGCTCTGCGCAAGTATATTTAATATATATCCCTAAACAAATAAAGAATAAAAAATAAATAATGTATTAAAGGCTGGGATTTATAGCGAATGTCCCCCCCCCTCTAAAAACTAAAGGGACTGATTGCGAATTATTTTTCAGGGTTGTGAATACGCAGAAGTGTATCAGGGCCGGAGGAAAGCATAATGACCTTGATGACGTAGGAAAGGATGTTTACCATCATACATTCTTCGAGGTTAGTATATAACCAATATCATTATCTTAAATTCCAAGTAAAGCAATATACGTATGTGTGTATGTTTTTTATCTACAACCGGCCGAACCGTAACAGTAAAAAGGTTTTAAGTCCCCCCCCCCCCCCCACGGAATAAAATACAGGGACATAGGTGGTCTATCCGTCAGATTGACTCTTTATTTGTTTTACCGGGAACGTGTCGTGGAGTACCTATGATATTAGAACTAAAAAATACTCTTGTTTTTGTTAAAAGGGCCCTCCCCTCCCCACTCAAAATATCGAAGCTGAACTTTGAAGTTAAAGGGGAACTACTTTAAAGGTTTTATAATAAATTTTAAAGTACTTATAATTTTAATAAAGTTTTTTTTTAAATTATTTGAAATTAAAAAATAAATTATCTCATGATTGTTCATTTTAAAGGGGTGGGGGGGGGGNCATCATTGTCATCATTGTCATCATTGTCATCATTGTCATCATTGTCATCATTGTCATCATTGTCATCATTGTCATCATTGTCATCATTGTCATCATTGTCATCATTGTCATCATTGTCATCATTGTCATCATTGTCATCATTGTCATCATTGTCATCATTGTCATCATTGTCATCATTGTCATCATTGTCATCATTGTCATCATTGTCATCATTGTCATCATTGTCATCATTGTCATCATTGTCATCATTGTCATCATTGTCATCATTGTCATCATTGTCATCATTGTCATCATTGTCATCATTGTCATCATTGTCATCATTGTCATCATTGTCATCATTGTCATCATTGTCATCATTGTCATCATTGTCATCATTGTCATCATTGTCATCATTGTCATCATTGTCATCATTGTCATCATTGTCATCATTGTCATCATTGTCATCATTGTCATCATTGTCATCATTGTCATCATTGTCATCATTGTCATCATTGTCATCATTGTCATCATTGTCATCATTGTCATCATTGTCATCATTGTCATCATTGTCATCATTGTCATCATTGTCATCATTGTCATCATTGTCATCATTGTCATCATTGTCATCATTGTCATCATTGTCATCATTGTCATCATTGTCATCATTGTCATCATTGTCATCATTGTCATCATTGTTATCATTGTTATCATAAGTATCATCGATTTTGATGGTTATTATATCGTTAGAACTGACGAGAGTCAACCCAGACCGAAATATATTTTCAATAAATGTGGAACTAACATCTACTTTTTTACTCTACAGAGTTTTGTCCATCACCATCACCGAATTTAAATCATTATTGTTGTTGTTAGATGCTGGGGAATTGGTCGTTTGGCGACTACTTTAAGAAAGAGATCTGTACGTGGTCCTGGGAACTCCTCACAGAGGTGAATAATTATATTTATTTTGAAGAAAAAATTATTTTATTTGACACAGAAAAATGAAATATGTTTTCAAGGAGAGTACACAAGAATTATTTTGAATTATAGGATGAACATTTTTTTACAGACTTCCTGTTATTATTTTATAATATTTGATTTTGTTTTTCTAGGTGTTTAAGCTGGACCCTGCCCGCCTTTATGTCACCTACTTCGGCGGTGACGAGGCTAGCGGCCTCCAGCCTGATCTCGAGGCTAAACAGCTCTGGTTGGATCTAGGAGTAGGAGAGTCAAGGTAGGCAGGATAGAATTCAAGGGCATAAACTTGAAAAAGAATCGTATCCCCCCTGTCCCGATGTTACGTATAGAAAAGTTGGGATTTTAAAATCTCAGCCCTGGAAGCTTAAATATTCCAGATCCAGCGGATGGTATATTTTGATATTTTTTCTGTACGATAGTTAGATCACAAATTAGTCCATCTACAATCTACATATTTATTTATATATTTAGTTCACACATATTAATTTCTTATGATTTTCATTTTTTTTGATATTAAGGATTCTGCCTGGAAATATGAAGGACAACTTTTGGGAGATGGGAGATACAGGAAAACAGTCTATTATCATTTATTGATATCATTATTAATATTATTATAATTATTATTATTATTATTGTGTTATTATTACTACAATTTCATAGATAATCCTGTTTTTTAAAAAGAAGAGACCCTATCAGGGGATAAAGTCGAAAAATTGGGGGTTAATTAGTTGAATGGGGATTAGACTGAAAGTATTTAGGACCTTGTGGACCTTGTTCTGAGATTCATTATGATAGGATTGGGGGAGGCAGAGATGCTGCACATCTGGTAGTTATTCATTCAACCATTTATTCATTCATTTATTCATTCCTTCATCCCTTCATTCCTTTTATTCCTTCATTCCTTCATTCCTTTTTTCCTTTATTTCTTTATTCCTTTATTCCTTTATTCCTTTATTCCTTTATTCCTTTATTCCTTCATTCCTTCATTCCTTTATTTCTTCATTTAGAAAACTATTTTGTTAATAAAGGTGAATATGGATGACCCTGATGTTCTTGAGATCTGGAATCTTGTATTTATGCAGTATAACAGAGAACAGGACAAATCTCTCAAACAGCTTCCTAAGTAAGTTCTAATTTCTATGAACTGAAAACAGTGATTTAAATTTTCTGGAAAAAATATTAGTCTCTCTCGAAAATTCTTGAAAATATGTACCAATGACTGAAACTACCTTAAATTCCAGCCATTTTTAGTTATTAAAAAGGTTGCTGATAAACTTGTTACTTCTGATAAATGCCGCTTAGGATTGATCCCATTAAAATTGCTTCTTACAATTTGACCATGCTTACCCTGACTTGACCTGACTTGACCTAACTTGACCTAACTTGATTTTATTTGACCTTACTTGACCTTTCATAACTATTCATGACCTTACATGAACTTATTTGACCTTACTTGACCTTACTTGACCTTACTTGACCTTACTTGACCTTACTTGACCTTACATGACCTTACTTGACCTTATATGACCTAACTTGACCTTACTTGACCTTTCTTGACCATACTTGACCTTACTTGACCTTACTTGACCATACTTGGCCTTACTGGACCTTACTTGACCTGATGTAACCTAACCTAACTGGACACTACTTGACCCTGTGTCACTCTTTGACCTTATTTGACATTTGACCCTTCTTGATCTTTTTTCTATTTGACACTAGTTGTTTCATTTTGTCTCCATTTGTCCTAACTTTTTCCTTTTTACCCTTTTTGACCCTTCTTTTTGGGCCTAATTTTCCTTGCTTAACTTTATTTGTATTTCAGTAAGCATATTGACTGCGGGATGGGATTCGAGCGTCTTGTGTCCGTAGTTCAGGAACTAAGCCATTTTCATTCTGTATATGTTGTGAACACTGAACACTCCCTTAAAAAGGGGTGAAAATAGGCAGTTGCCTAATGGAGTTACGCGTGCTTGCCGTGTTAAATTACAAGAAAGAGAATTATTAGTCTATATTTTAGGGTTAGGTTAGGTAAAGACACTTTCTGGGCCGAGCCCTGCAGCTAGGACAGGCTAGGGGGCCGAGAACATGTTCTCTCTGTCTTGTAATTTAACGCGGCGAGCGCGTGTAACTCTTTTGGACTTTGCCGTGACAATATAGCTATTTTTAGTAAAACTTCACTGCGGTAAAGATGTTCATTTTGCTTCAAAAATTAGTGGTAAACATATTAGTATTTCTTTTGTTTGAAGCGATTTTTTTAAAATATGAAAATGACCTTAAAATAGGACAAGCGTTCCAATTACGACACTGACCTTTTCCTTCCGTTCTTCCAGCATATACAAGCTGGAACAGGTACAGCATGCATTATGCATCATACATCATGGATATGATGTATCATGTCTTTGCATGTCGCATTAACGCCCATCATAATGCATCATGCATGAATTTTCCCCCTCCAGAATTTTTGTTATGGTTTTATTTGCTGAATTGGGGAAATAAATAATGTTTGTGGGTAGAGTGATGTCAAATTTTTCATTGTTTAAAGGTCATCCAAATGAATTCATAAATTTATTTACCCCTGTTTTTCTAACTTCCAAACTATTTTATACCAGAGTTTTATTTTCTAATTATTGTTTAATATTGCAGGAGTACGTGCCTACGCTGGTAGGGTTGGAGCTGAGGATACAGATGGAATTGATATGGCATACAGGGTCCTTGCTGATCATGCTAGGCAAACAATAATCTAAATATTCGCTTTTTTGTTTTTGATATTTCGTCATTGAAAATATCACAGAGGGACCCATAACATTTTGGACTAGGAAGACGACTGTTAGACGGAACTTATGATTATCGATTGTTCAAAGAATAAAAAAAGTGTACACCATTTCGCTAAAAAAGTCGATTATACAGCTACTAGTAAAACTAATCGCTTTATTAAATAATTAATTAAGGTCGTCTTTTACGTTTATAGGTATTATATTTTACAATCTCGATAACAAAAATAATTTACCATACATGACGTTCTTACATAAATATTACATATTCTAGCTTGAGAACCCAGTGTTGCACAGAGTACTCATAGTTACTCCCGCAGTTTACCCACGCTTGTTTGGTCTTAAGTTACGATTTTAGCAATTTTTCTCCATAAAAGTGGACCTGGACCAACTCAACTTAGAATCTTAAAACCAAGCTAAGAACATTCCCGTAGTTATCCAGAAATCACCATTAAAAATTTGAGGCAAATTGGTCCAGGGGTTTATGAGTTATGATCTGCCATACAAACAAACAGACAAACAGAGATTACAACTTTTTATATAGTAAAGATGTATTTATAAAATAGATGTAATAAATTTTGGAATCTTGTTTGAAATTAGAACATTAACTATTGCACTCTCTGACGGTGGAAGACCTGACAATGTTGGCAGGGGCTATGTTCTCAGAAGGTAATGTAGGGGTATTTATTTTCAAACTTTTCTGGGGGTTTTTTTTCGACTAAATTAATTTATATTTGTCTAAAAGATGCATGAATTGTTCATTTACTGCTTTACACAGAATTATATCTCTCTAGGGCCACGTTATATAATTTAATTAAATTAAAAAAACGTTCTGAAGGATTTTAGTGGGTTTCTTCTTCATATTTTATTATAATTATTTATCTCTAGAATTCTCCGACGAGGTGTGAGATACGCCTCCGAGAAACTAGGCGCTAAACCTGGATTCTTCGCTAGCCTTGTTCATACAGTTGTACAGGTTCTTGGAGAAACATTCCCTGAGGTACGTAACCAAGATATTAGGTTCTTTTTCACAAACGATCGCCCCTCCTCGAACCCATCCTAGCTACAGAGCTCGCTCCCCTCCCCATTGCAACCTTCGGCGTTTCAGAAGGCTAACCTAACCTTTGGGAAAATTACTGGATTACTGGAAAATTTGTCGCTGGTAGATCACTTTTGTGACATTTTCAGCGAGTCAATATATCTTTTCTGTTTCTACTGATAGTGCATTAAGTTAAACCAGGGATCTGGGCGCCCCTGACACCTTCACCAGGGATCTCGGCACCCCTGACAACTATCACATTGAAGAAACATACACATTCTTAAAACTAATCAATGAGGTGGCATTTTTAATGTCTATTGGCAAAACACATATCACCGTAAGCCAATGATAAATAGTACAGATAATAATATTATACATTATTATGATATACACACTACAATTTATATAAAGATTGTTTACAGCTAAACCCTTTTAATACATTCTCAGGGCAAAGAGATATAGAAATTGAGAAGGGTGTTAAAGCATTATTCTTTGACAAAATAGGAGATTTCTAGCAAACAAACACATTTAACTAAGTGTAATTTCTCAGGCTCGGCACGCTTACCCTGGTAAGGATAATCGGTTTTCATTCATCTTTTCTATTAAATTTTATTGACCCCAAAACCCCCCCCCCCCCCCCCCCAGTATCATGACCAGCTTAATTAAAATTTGACCAATCCCTATTTAAGTTGATATTGAAGGCGCTTAATCTTTAAGGGGCAGTTTACTAACTATGGCTAGTTTGAGTACCCCTTTTTTGTAGCTAATAAATTTCATGTTTGTTGTGCAGGAAAAACATTAATTAATTGAACTGGAGCATAATTACTAGATAAGCAATTGAGCTGCTAATAATAGTCATAAAGGTTGTCTTCTCCACATAGAAGAATCCAAGAGCATCAAATGGTGCCTCCTTGTCAAGCATGTTTATAACTAAACAAGTAGAAACACTTTTATCACAAAAAAAATCATAAGAGTGACACTATCAGTGATAAATTACCTATTTGAAGTCTAGATATTTCCCATTCAGCACATTTTAAAGCCATCAAACTAATAAGTTTTTTTTAAATAAGAGAAAACAATCAAATTAGACAATAAAAAAAATTTGGTTATTTATCTTTAGTCCTGTTTTTATTTCCTAAAATGGACAAGGTTTCAAATTAAACTTTTTCTTGCCCAGACAGAAATGTCTGGAAAACTGGAAATAAAACCGCATACTTCCAATGCCAGATGATTTCAATACCCCTCTAAAAATGAAACTGATCGTATTTTCTATTATTCATATATACTACATATACATTAAATCTATTTAAAGATTTGTTAATAATAAAATAAAAAATTAATATCTACATATTATCATTTAATACTGAAGCACAGTAAGGGGAATTCAAAACATAAATATAGTATGATTGCAAATTAATGACCACTAAACCTGAGTTTGTGACTGTATGCTGCCAATGCTTGATGTGTTTCATCACAGAAACTGATGATGTAGTAGATAAGCAGGAGCATTCCTAAGACACTAAGCACATCAGGTGCTAAGAAATGGTACCTTCCACCAGACACGGATTTTATACCAATAAAAGTAAAGTAGAGAACAAAGACTATCATGAAAGGGAGAATAGAGAAGAGGAGCGGACTGAATCCTTTTTTGATATTCCTTGTTTTCTCCATTAGCAATATAGACTTCTCAATCATATCTTGAATCTCTGAGTCCGATACCTCTAGGTGGATTCCTTCTTCTATGATTGGTGAACAGACAAAACAAATAACAAGCATAGCCACAATAATCCCCATCATGTTTAAAGTATAGAAGAATAGAAATGCAATTGGGAGCATGATACTGTTAAAACGTACAATGGCATTGTTAAGATGTATTGCAATCACTACAGCCATCATAATGATGTACATTAGTAGCCACATTTTCTTATAAAGCTTATTTACTTTCAGTGTTATCTGGGACTTGTCCACCAATTTACCAGTTAGGATTGGATACAACAACGACATTCCAATATTTTGAATCGTGTGAATATGTTTTGCCATCTCCTCCATTATTGTTAACTGATGTCCTGAACTTTGTTCAGATATTTGTGTTTGGGCATATATCAGCATTACTAATGGAATTATGCAAAATACCATATATGCCATTACAGTTTTCCATGACACAAGTTTAAACTTCAAGTATCCGTTTATGTCCTCAGAAACTGGAATAAAACCTAAATATGACAGATGAGTTTATTTGGAGGAGTATTTTTGTTGATGTGATAAAGTACAATAAACAGAAATTACTTGAAAACAAACAAATTATCTTGTTAACATCCAAAGTGTGAAAGCATAAAGGGTTCCTAGGGGTAAGCTGAACAGATTTATGACATTTGATTTTATTTTAGGAGTTTCGATCACTAATTAGGCGTGCAGCCAAAAAATTGGAAGATTTGAACCAAAAATGAAGGCAGCCCCCCCCCTTCCCTACATCAAATGTGCCATCTCCACCATCCCCTTTATTAGTCCTAGGGGTATACATTTTGTTTAAGCATCCTTCTCTCTTCATAAAGGGAGTGTTCGCGAAAAATGAAAGGGTTTAGGCTTACGTCGAAAAATATTCTATGGTGATCGCTACAAATCTTACTTCTATCTGTTGCGTCTATAAGGAGAAAAGTATTAAAAAAGACTCAGACCGATGAACGTAGCGTCCATACAAATTAAGAAAGATGAAATATTCAACTTGGATCGTAAAAAATCAATTAAATTCTAAACAAATCATTCAGATATTACAAACTGTAATCATAGAATTTTGTTCGACACATTCTCATATTTTTTTATTTTTAATGATCATTGTGTTACTTTTATAAACATTCGTTCCTGTTTTATCTCTATCGCAAAATTACTAAATTTACCTATGTGGACAAGCATCTTGATCAGATGGAAAGATCTCCAGGTTTTGTTGAAGTTTGATAACATTGCAATCCTTTGAAGGTTTCTAACTAAACTGCTGGGTAGGTTTGCTGCACGGGAAAGGAGTTCTAGTTAGTGCTGCCCTTGGTAAACACTTCTTGTTTTATTATCGATAATTGCAATCAATAAACAGAAACCATCTTTAAAACAGAAAATACTCAGTTAAATACTTAGCACTGCCTGAAAAGAAAGAGGAATAAAAACTTTGAAAATTCTGCTTTTATTTTGCAGATGACGCCGTTTCAGTTTCAATTTAGTTTCATCTGATATGTATAATTTTAATCCGTTTGTTCAAATCAAAAGTTTCATACTAAGTTGATCCGTTTGAGGCAGCAAGGTTTAAAGGTCAAATTGTTCAGGTGAAGAAGGATCCTCAGACTGTGATTGATATCATCAACGAGGAGGAAACTCAATTTCTTAAAACTCTATCCAGAGGACAGAAATTACTGGACAGGTTAGTAGAGAATTCTGATCAAAGGTAGCGTAAGCGTAATTTCAAGGGACCCTCCATGCAAAGATGGTGATGCCCGATTCACAACAATACTCTTAAAACATATATCTGATTAATAATGTGGAAGATATTGTAGTTTTTCTATGTATTAAGTTCTTATAATTTCTATATGATTTCATGCAAGAGGAATGTGTGAGTTACTTTTTTACAGTAATCACAATAAAAAAATATCAGATTTTAAAATTATAAACATTGATATCTAATTCTTACTCAATCAGACAGTAAGGTTACCAATGTGAATCTGGCATTGCAATCTTTAAGTGAGAGGATTGTGGGAAAGGACTACTGTTCTGGTCAACATCCTCAACACCTAAACTTTTAGTTTTATATCAATACTTTAACCGGGAAATAACTGGGAAACTGGGAAATAACGGTTTAAGAACATGTTAAATATGATGAGGGTGGAAATGATATTTATTTAGCTAAACCACTTTTTAATCTGGCAAATATATTATTTCGGACTTAAAGAAAAACTTTATTTGTCAGAACCATCAGTAAGCTTGAAGGAGCAAAAGAGCTGCCTGGAGATATTGCCTGGCGTCTCTATGACACCTACGGGTTCCCTGTTGACCTAACCCAGCTTATGTGTGAGGAGAGGGGTCTTCAGGTTGGTTAGAGATTGGTCGTTATATTGGACGGTTGTTTTGGTCAGTTTTTGATGCTTAGTTGCTATTATGGTCAGTTGTTATGATGCCCAGTTGCTATTATGTTCAGTTTTTTTGATGCTCTGTTGCTATTATGGTCAGTTGTTATATTGCTCAGTTGCTATTATGGTCAGTTGTTATGATGCTCAGTTGCTATTATGGTCAGTTGTTTTGTTGCTCAGTTGCTATTATGGTCAGTTTTTTTGATGCTCAGTTGCTATTATGGTCAGTTTTTTTGATGCTCAGTTGCTATTATGGTCAGTTGTTATGATGCTCAGTTGCTATTATGGTCAGTTGTTATGAATCTCAGTTGCTATTATGGTCAGTTGTTATGATGCTAAGTTGCTATTATGGTCAGTTGTTATGATGCTAAGTTGCTATTATGGTCAGTTGTTATGAATCTCAGTTGCCATTATGGTCAGTTGTTATGAACCTCAGTTGCTATTATGGTAGTTTGTCATGAAACTCAGTTGGTATGATGTTTAGTTGTGATGATGGCCAGTTGTGATGATGGTCAGTTGTTATGATGATCAGTTGCTATGATGCTCATTCTTTATAATGGTTAGCGTTATTATGCTTAGCTGTTATTATGGTTGGTTGTCATTATGGTTAGTTAACTGTCATTATGGTTAGTGGTTATTATGGTCAGTTGTTATGATGGTCAGTTGTTATGATGGTCAGTTGTTATGATGGTCAGTTGTTATGATGGTCAGTTGTTATGATGGTATGTTGGTATGCTGGTCTGTTGATAGGCTGGTCAGTTGTTGTTATGGTGGTCATGTGTTTAATTGTAATATTTTCCAATGTAATAATAGTTCTGTATGCTAGGTTGATATGAACAGCTATGAGAGCTGTAAAGCTGCTGCCCAGCTGGCCAGCCAGGGTAAAGGAGCAGGAGCAGAGGATACAATATCTCTAGACGTTCATAGTATTAATGAACTCAAGGTAGTACACAGCACACAGTACACAGCACACAGTACACAGTACACAGTACACAGTACACAGTACACAGTAGACAGTACACAGTACACAGTACACAGTACACAGTACACAGTACACAGTACACAGTACACAGTACTCAGTACACAGTACACAGTACACAGTACACAGTACACAGTACACAGTACACAGTACACAGTACACAGTACACAGTACACAGTACACAGTACACAGTACACAGTACACAGTACACAGTACACAGTACACAGTACACAGTACACAGTACACAGTACACAGTACACAGTACACATTACACAGTACACAGTACACAGTACACAGTACACAGTACACAGTACACAGTACACAGTACACAGCAGTACACAGTACACAGTACACAGTACACAGTACACAGTACACAGTACACAGTACACAGTACACAGCAGTACACAGTACACAGTACACAGTACACAGTACACAGTACACAGCAGTTCACAGTACACAGTACAAAGTACAGTAGAGGAAAATACCATATTTCTATAGGTTGCTATCTTGTAATTTTGTTTTGTACCATGTGTTTTTTTTCAATATTGGATTAAGACTTTAAAACTTATTTTAATGATCGGTTTTTAAGAAATTCTTTTTTACTTTTCCAATTGTGATTTGTTAAAATTGCTTTTGTATTTTATTTACAGAGTGTTTTTATATAATTTTTTTATCACATCGCGTTTAAAAGATAATGCGGGGTACACCAAATTTAGATTTTTAAATGTTTTAGCCATGAGTCATATTTCTGATCAAGAATGAGAAGGTTATATGCAAACCTTTTATTTCTAATTTAATTTTTTCTATAATTTGAATTTTTTTAGGAGAAAAGCTTCCAGCCCACAGACGATTCTTTCAAGTATGCTTACGAAGCAGAATCTTCTAGCAAGGATTCCAGGTTAATTAATACTATTTCATACTTTTTTAAAAATGGCATTTTAAGAAATCACTTTTTTATGTAGCACATTTCAATCCAATGCGGTCCCAAGTGGATATGCCGCTGCCCCCTTAAGGATTAGAAGCTCTACGTTGGGGTCCCTTCCAGATTTACACTTGATTTGATTTAAATCCAATCTTATTAACGTCCTTTTGGGATTGGGATGTGGTCAAAGGAAGGGTTTGATTGATTGATTGAGTGGATTATGGACTATAAACAATAAAATGTAAGGTTTACTTTAAGCTATAAACATTTGCCATCCTCCTCGTCTGGATTCGGTTATTAAAAAAATGATCTTATGTTTTTAAAAATTCAATAAGATTTTTATACGATTTATTTTACAAGTTTTTCTTCAATTTTATTTGTCAACATATTGCTGTTTAAATGAACAGTTAAATCTCTTATTATTTCTGCTGAAGGGACAACTATTTTTACTTCATATTCATTTTTAATTTCAATTTCCAATTTTCATAAATTTATTAAAAAAAGTGTGAGGCTATGATTATGATACAATTTTAAAACTTTGATGTTCTGAAATATTGTACAGTGTACAGGGCGTTATCCTGACCAAGTGTTCTATTCTTACTTAGTTTCTACTTATAGATATAAGTTCCACGCCTGTACAGCTAAGATTCTGGGTATCCGGCACAGTAAACAGTTCGTAGACTCAGTTTCTAGTGGACAGGTACCAAGGGGTTTATAGTTACCTGAAAAATGTTTCATACTAAGTTGATCCGTTTGAGGCAGCAAGGTTTAAAGGTCAAATTGTTCAGGTGAAGACGGATCCTCAGACTGTGATTGATATCATCAACGAGGAGGAAACTCAATTTCTTAAAACNGGGGGGGGGGGGGGGGGGGGGGGGAGTGTAAAACGGAGGAAATAGACAGGAGTGTGGTGTACTACTGTATAAAATGATATAATTTACAGGAGTGGGGTGTACTGCTGTATAAGATTATATTATGACAGGAGTGTGGTGTACTGCTGTATAAGATTATATTATGACAGGAGTGTGGTGTACTACTGTTTAAAATGATATTATGTACAGGAGTGTGGTATACTACTGTATAAAATGATACTATGTACAGGAGTGTGGTGTACTGCTAGACCGTACATGTTTCTATGCTGAGCAAGGAGGACAGATTTACGATGAAGGATTTCTTGTCAACGGAGAAAATGAGATGAAGGTTAACAACGTTCAGGTAAAAAGATAAATGTAAAAATCCATCAAAGGTTATATTCTATTTTATATTATATTATAAAGATTTATTCACACACAAAGATATAAATGGTGTATTTTAAATTTGTTTAAATAAATTTTTTAAAATACAGGTTTCCAAAAGAAAAAAGAAAAATATGCAAAATTATGCACAAATAGACAATATTGATCATTACTCATTACAATATTTATGATTTCAGTTATAACTTATTCATCGAATCCTTCAACATATAAATTATTCATTCTTGTATTGAAAAGTTCTTGTAAAACCGGAACTTTCCATTCATGTTCCAATGGGACATCAAAATATTTCTTTTGTTTCTTAACTAACATTTTACTAAGATCCTGATAACTAATTCACAACCAAATATATATATATATATATATACTTTGTTGCCTGTAACCGATAAACCTCAAAACTGTTGAATCCATCGGGCCAAAAGAAATCTTAGAAAAAAGTTAGATTTTTTTTGAAAATGCGCCAATTCGAAAAGATTATTCTAAAAGCCTAGTAACATCAAAAGGGACTGTCGGCATACTTTTAAATTACGAATGAATTTCAAGCCCTGTATCGGATTTAAAGGAAGATAGTATCGTTTTTCTGCCATTCTTTAAGTAGGGTGGGGCAATTTGAATAAGAATGTGTGAGTGTAATTTTAATAATCCAAATTTGGAGGCATTTGTTAAAGAAAGGGGGAATTTTTGAATTTGAGTTTGCTTTTAGAGTGTAGGTTTAAAAAAATTAATGTAGGGGCATATTTTTTTCAAATTTTCGAGAAAATTAGCAATGTTTTTAACTATATTGACCCCTGTTAATGATTTCTTGCCCTACAGAGGCGGAGGCAAGCTTTCTTAAGGGGGGCAAGCCCCTTCCCTTAATCAGGCTAGGGGGGCCGGCCCCTCTACCCCATCCCTTTGTTGCGCGCCTGATTTTATGTATACTGTATGTATAGTTGTACAATGTACACTCTAGGTTCGTGGAGGATATGTACTGCATATGGGTACAGTGGAAGGTACACTGAAACTAGGAGATACGGTCGAACTCAGGTAAATCTTAAATTTAAATTTTTGTTTAATAAAATATTTATACAATTGTGCATTGTGCATATTGGTCAAAGTTGAAAATGCATCAATTTAAATAGAAAAATCGGCACAAATTTGAGAACTAATATAAATGGCGACTTTTAAGAGTGACTAAAGTTGTTATTAGAAAAGGGGGCGCGAAGTGCTGTACTTAGCTTAGTTTCGGATTATATACTAAATACTTCTATGTGTTGGTTTCCAAAGCATCAATAATGGTTGGATTTGAATGTTTCATGATCCTACAAAGCTTATAAAGACAAAAGCCATAAATATTTTTTTATTTGTTTTAGTGTTGATGAAGAGAGGAGGAAAAATGTGATGAACAATCATACTGGGACTCATATTCTTAACTTCGCTTTGAGACAGGTACCATTTTATCCTTCCCTCAGATAAAACATCTAAAGATGTTAGATTTAAGTTTTTTAAAATTAACTTTTTTTTCAAAGTTGTGATTTTTTTCAATATTGAAATCCGAACATCAGTTGTAAAATTTCCCAAATTAAAAATAATTCTGCAATTTCGTTTTAAATAATTTATTTAAGAGGTGAAAAAATAGATTTTTCAACGATTTTTCTCCTTTTCTTGTTTCCTAATCAATTATTTTTTTGCCCAGGTTCTTAGCTCTGACGCGGATCAAAAAGGATCTTTAGTTGCACCTGATAAACTCAGGTATGATTGATTGATGTTTTGTCGCCCCTGATAAACTCAGGTAGGCTTGATTGATGTTTATTTGCCACTGATAAACTCAGGTATGATTGATGTTTATTGTTTAGTTGCCCCTGATTAACTCAGGTATGATTGATGTTTATTGTTTAGTTGAACCTGATAAACTCAGGTATGATTGATGTTTATTGTTTAGTTGCCACTGATAAACTCAGTTATGGTTGATGAAAGTCGTCAATAAATTAAGAATAGAATTTACAAGGCTTGAAAATAAAAAAACTTATTCCAATTAAATTAATGAAGTCATCAATATGAAACCAAATACGGAACCCCAAAAACTCTCAATCTTGCTGAAATCCAGGCTCTCATAAATTCTAAAGTTTAAAATCTGTATATAGTAGTACATAATATTGCCAAAAAGAGTATGCACAAATAAGTTAAATGAGTAATCTAATTTTCATACTTTCTCTTATCTGTGAGCTTATTTTCTCATTATTTTAGCAATAAACGTTATCTTATCTTATCTTATCTAACCAATTCAATCAAGTTTACCTATATCTCCTAAATTTTCCTCCCATTAAGGGATGGTTGTTGCAATCTCAAGTGAATCTCCATTTAAACTAAAGAGGTCCATGAACCTTAATATATGTTTCTGATCATTATTAAGAAATCGTGGCTTTTCGCGCGTGCAAAGCGTTAAGTTCTGAAAAAATCAGTGATTTCTCATTTATTCTCTCTCAGATTATTTTAATCGTACATGCCAAAGTTTAATTGGATGTTCGATTGAAAGTATAACTACAGTCCCTCACATCTACATTGATGAAGTAGGATCATAGAAACTATTTCTGGTTAGGTTTGATTTCACCAGCAAGGCTGCGATGAGCCCAGCACAGGTGAAGAACGTTGAGGAGATAGTGAACAATGTGATCAACAAGAATCAGGAGATCTACGCCAAAGAGGCATCACTTGCTGTCGCTAAGACAATACAAGTAAGCATATTCTATCGATCTGGAAGTAGGCTGCATGGTTCAATGTCGAGTTTCCTTTTTGTCTATATTGTTTAGGATCCGAAACATTTTGGCTTCCTGGACCAGGATCCGGAACAAAGCCTGCTAAAAAAATGTTTGCTTTTAAATAAATCAACTCTAAATAGTTAACTAATAAAAGCCAAGTAAAAACTTACGAATCAATTATCAATTTTAACATTATTTTCTGTCCTGCAATACAAAAGAATATCAGCAGCTTTTCAACAATCAAATAAGCTTCTTTATTTTTTCCTTAACAAGATTTGTCTTATATCGGCATTAACAAATATAATTTAGGGACTTAGAGCTGTGTTTGATGAAACCTATCCTGATCCTGTTCGAGTTGTTTCTGTTGGAGTCCCTGTAGTGGACCTAGAGAAAGATCCAAACAATCCAGCCGGTAAATAATTTACAAGACGACGCTAAGTCATAATGCAGGGCTTCATCTAGAAATTTTGTTGCGGGTGATCAGTGCCTGCAATTTAATTTTGTATGTTAAGGGACAATTTTTTTGGTATCTTTATCTTGTGGTTTCTTTTTTGGTAGAAAATCAGTTTTTGTGCATAGAAGTTGACATATTTAAATTATAGAAGGGTGAATAATACTTGAATTTAAGAGGAAAATAAATCATAGAAGTTGACGATTAATAGTGGAAGACATATTTAAATTACAGAATGGTGAATAATACTTGAATTTAAGAGGAAAATAAATTAGTTTTGGGAGAAACTTGGTTAAAAAGTGCATATTCTTTCCCATATTATAGTAGGAGGGGGATTTTTGATTCCCATAATCAAGAAATGATTATGCAAGCCTATCATATTTCTTTAAAACAGGAACACAGACTAGTGTGGAATTCTGTGGAGGAACCCATTTACGTCGTGCTGGTCACATTGAACACATGGTCATTGCCTCTGAGGAGGCAATTGCCAAGGGGATCCGGCGTATTGTTGCTTTGACTGGCCCAGAGGCAAAGAAGGCATTGGCCAAGGAGAAACTATTGCTAGGGGAACTTGAGAAGGTTAAGACTAAGGTGAGTCCATTAAATATATTGATAAATGAAAATAAAAGTCTGAAAAAATATGTGCTGGACTTTCGCTTGTTTCCACTCATTAATTTTTATCTTCAAATTTGGAAATATTTTACAAATTGTAAAAAAAAGGTTAGGGTCGAATGTTTAATTTGTATAGGTCGAAAGTAAGGATATGGGAATGAAAGAAAAGGTGCGTCTTATCACAGAACTCAATGATGATATATCAGCTGCTACCATCAGCTATCATAAGTAAGATTTTTTAAATTTTTCTTAAGGAAATTTCTAGTGGATTGTGCACTTTCATAATGTACTTGACTTAAAGTGTCATTCCAAATTTTACTATTTAAACTTTCAGGGTAGAGAATTTGTAAACAAGAAAATCATCTTTCCCCTAAAAATCTTTTTCTTAAGTTGTTGAATGTTGAATTAATTTGGAAGCTTTTATTACTGAATTTGAACTTTTGGAGAAGAATTTAATTTTTCTGAAAATGTTTTTAAAAATGTAAAAAAAGCTTGCCACTTTTTATTTTCATATCATTAACTTAAGTTTGCTACCTCATATATTTTCACGTTGTGTTTCCAACCCCAGTATGATTAAATAAAATAAAATAAAAGAATAAAAACCATGGTATTTCGAAAGAGTAGTCAACACTTTTATTTCATATTAAACTTAACAGAGTATAGACTCACGCCAAAGTAAACAGGAATATTTATACATTTCCAAATTAAACTTTAGTGAACTTATTTTTCTTTTTTACATTTACTCCACACTACATACTGAACTTAACTTAAAAACTTGCAGTGTTTTCTTCAATATTTTGTACACACTTAATTTCCATTGATTGAAAATAAAATGTGTGCTTTAACTTTTGAGACAAGTTTTGGTTAAAATTTCGCCAATTGTCCAGTTTTGTAAATCCGGATCGGGATTCAAATCACCTAATGATATAGCAAAACATTCACTCAATTGGATTACCATGTATCAGGAAGGATGAGATGCGAGGAGAGCTGAAGAATGTAAAGAAAAGGATTGATGATGAGGATAGGAATAGGAAAGCTGCTGTAATGGGAGATGTAGTAGAAGCTGCAAAGGAACATATTCTGTCAATAATTTTTTATCTATGTGTTTATCTTAATATTGGTTTGATTTTTTTCCCAACTTAGGCTCAATCAAAAAATAATACCCTGCATCTGTTCAGTTCCTCATTTTAAGAATTAATGCTTAAGAAAACAATAACTTAATATACCTAATTTAGTTAAAGACAACACTATCTAACCAAACCTGATATCAATATTAATACATTTTTTTCTTCAATTTCTAGGGTTTTCATTTTTCGGGATCAAAGGCCTTACAGAGCCTTCTTTAAGGACTTTAAGTGTTAAAGAATTTTAAACCATCAAACACTTTTGGAATTAATTGCGGAATCTTACTTAACCAAATTAAGAATAAATCTACTTCCCAGATGCTTAATAGACCTGTTGAAAGAAAGTTTATGGGAAAAATATTCCGGATCATTTCCATATGGAACAGTCGTTCATAATCTTTTATCAAAATGTCACCAAGCTCTGTATATTATCTAAAGAGTTAATTTATTTGAAAATCGATGAAGAAAGGTTCGGCTTTTAATTTCCAAAAAATTAGTAACCCTTTTAATTTTCTGTAAGTTGGTTTCCTTTTTTTAAAAGAATAATGGTTAAAGGCGATACTAACTGGTAATCCAGGCCTACCTTACTTGGTTTGTGAGCTACAGGCGTATGCCAATAATAAGGTAATTATAATTAAAATAGATAATTTTAAGAGCCTTTATAACTCTTTTGATTATTGATGAAATAACATTATTATACTAATTTTAATTTAATGTTTTAGTGTATTACACCTGTAAAAACTTTTCAAACTTTGAAAACATTGTTGAAAGAAGGTTACTGGTAGGAAATTATATTTAAAATATCAATGTTTACTTTTGTCACAACCAATTGGGTTTCCGCCCAACAACCATGTACATTGTGTACATACACCTTTTGAAACATTGGTTCAGTGTTGGTTGAACAGTGGGAGAAACTAGATATCTGAACCTACAGAAAGAGTTGTCAAGATGCACTCTAGTCAAATTTTACTCATCTTGATGAAAATTAAGTTTTTACCTGTTCGACAAAACAAGCTTGGCGACCTGAAGTTCTACCCTGGTTTTGGATTTATTATTTTTCACCTTCTCTTCAATATTTCTTTCGTTGTATGTGATTATAGTTGGGTGATGCAGGGTCCAATGACTACTATGCAAATTTTGTATATTGGAATGGAGTCAGTGTTTCTTGGGAGTTCTATCACTGTGTCTGTTGGAGTTGGATTATCTATGGTTAGATCAGGACCATCAATCCTTGATCTAAACTGTCCTGTCAGCAAAATGTTTATGGCTAAGCAGATCCTAGTTTTGCTGTCTTACTTTATAGGTTAGGCAATTTTCTTATGTTGAAAATTTGTTTCTGAAAAAGTTCATAAAAAAGCTTAATCTTCTCAAAAATACCAAAACCTTACCATTTTAAGATAAACAAGCCAGAGCTGAAAATGATGGATATCGAGATTAATGCTTAATCTACTCTTTTCTTAATCTCCTGATAAAATAATGCTCGTTCGCCTCTTATTCTTAATCTCCGATCAGGATTATGGATATTCCATTCTAAAGATTCCATCTCAGAACATTTTCAAGTTAACATTGACTTTTTTAATTTTAAAATTTCTAAGCTCCAATTTTTATTTGTTAATTTTAGGCGTTCTCTTCTCTAAGATGGAATGGTTTTTACAGCTTGACCCTGTTACTGACGCATATTTGTTGGTTTCAATTGTTTTCCTCATTTTATACAATAGCATCATGTTGTTTTGCATGTTTGCTTTTCTGCATGCCTGCACTGCTAATTTTCAAAGCAAATGCAGGGATGCTCTTGTTAAGGATCAACTAAACTCAGAAGATTTGATAAACTTGATCAAAGAATATAAACTGTTTAAGTCAGGACTGGAGTATATTTTGCTTTTAATATTTCCTCTTGGGCAGCTGGTTGTTATTTTTGCTGTGTATTATTTTATCATTTCAAGAATGTACTGGAGTCTCATCTTGGCAGCACTTGCAGTCTTTAGTATACAATATGGTATAGTGCATAATGTGGAAATCATATATCAGCAGATTGAGCAAATTGTATCTAAAGGAAACTCTGATGCATATCGGATGATGGATATGATTAAGATTCATAAGATGCAGAATCAAGTAGGGGAGCTTGAAAAGAGTGGTCCAGTAACTACTTTTGGATTCTTTACAGTGAACAGGGGGATATTTACTGCTATGGTTTCTACTACTATAACCTACATACTTATTCTCATACAGATGCTTTAAATGTTAATAAACTAATAGATTTTCTAGGCCCATTTTTATGTGTTATTTTTTCAATATATGTAAACAGATATTTGCCACTTTTAACAATTGTAGTTTATATTCTGTGTGTTGCATAATTTATTCGTCAAATATATTTGGAAGTTGAACTTAACTATTTTTGAGCATCAAAGATAAAGGGAAAAAGTTTTTTTTGGACTATTGTCGTGATCTATATTAATACAAAGAAGATGACTTTCGATTTCAAATTTGGATATCTAGCAAGCTTTCTAACAGCATGGATACAGATAAACATGAAAGCAAAGCGAAGCTGTCCATTAACAGTTTCTCTTTGTTTACTTGTATACTTGTAATTTGAATAGATCTTGTTAGAAATCAAAACCAAATTATCTTATTTGTTAAGATATTAACATTGAACACTGTAAATCAATCTGTTACTTTATATCTATTTCATTCAGTAGAATAAAAAATAATCTAACTGATTTTAGTTAATTGGCTAAAAAAGGTCATTTTATACAAAAGATGTTTATTAACCTCTGTAAAACCAACCAAAGGGATACAAAAAGTTGATTAACTATTT
Organism: Eurytemora carolleeae; assembly: GCF_000591075.1. Classification (NCBI taxonomy): domain Eukaryota; kingdom Metazoa; phylum Arthropoda; class Copepoda; order Calanoida; family Temoridae; genus Eurytemora; species Eurytemora carolleeae. Next base: position 133,309 of record NW_019396177.1, read on the forward strand.
ATAATGATTATATGTTGGCCTAGGGTGGTTGGATCATTGATGACGTTAAAATAGAAGTTTATTAACATGTCCACAGAGTTTAGTCAGTTTCCGTTAGTAAAGTTGCAATCAATTAAAGCCAAAATTGTAGTATTTCATGCTAATATTCAAAGCATTGATCTAAAGTTGTTTAAGAAATTACAATAGTTTCTCAAACTTGTACGCAATTATTAAGCTTTCACTTCATTAATTGATGGGAAACTAACTGAAATGGAACAATGGTGTGAAGTATTTTCAAGTGAAAATTTCCCAAGTGGCAACTTCCCAAATGTGCAATTTACCAAGCGGCAACTTCCCAAAGGTTAGGTTAGGACCTCTGAGGCACCACAGGCTGCAATGGGGGGCCAAGAGCTGCGGCTAAAATGGGCTATGGGACCGAGCGCTGCTTCTAGTACATACCTCTGAATTTGCCGTTGGGGAAATTGCACAGTTGGGAAAATACCCTTGGGAAGTTGCCATTGGGGAAAATCCTTCGGGAGAGTACCTGACAACATATAGAACTATAACTGTAGTGGCATATACAGTATATGCTATGACTTTGCCATTTGATTGAGCATATACATATTTAGCCCCTCTCCTATAATACAACCACGTTTTTCCTTTCTGTGCCACCAATAGAGTCCGGAAATACACCCTTTGCCAAATACTCCGTCTAGTTAGCATCTCAGGACACCCTGTCTAAAGAATCCCAGGACACCTAGTCTAAAGAATCTCAGGAAACTCTGTAATAGAGTCTATAAATACCCAACCAATAAATCTGCCATTTTTATTTTGTGCTATCAATGGAGGCCATTCTAATATAACAACCATTTTCCTTTCATATGTCAGGAATTGAGGCAGGAATTTCCTGTTGCAATAACTCATAGATGCGGTCATAAATGCCCAGTTCTATTACTAAACCATTTTCTATATCTAGGCTATAGATGGAGCATTAAAGCAGGTTAAACTGCTGTCTTCTGCAACTCCAACTATCTTCTTCTCTGGGGACGAAGATACGGGGAAGATACTCTGCATGGCTTACTCATCGAAGGAGGCAATAACGTAAGTTCTAAAGTGACTCTGTATGCTGCTTTACGTAAAATAATTGCTTCACACTTAGTTCGGAAGTGGCAATTTGAATGTCTTCAAATTACCAGCAATTTTTCAAGTAATCTTTTGTACAATGTTCTGCCTGCAGAGTTTTAACTGACAGTTTTTAAAGGACTCGACACGTAATTCTAAGGTACTCATCCAGTCCACATTAGTACCCTTCAAATCAACATCTATCCATTAACCACGGGCGAGAGGCTTTTGGACGTCATGTACACTTTACACTCGATTTTATTGCACTCAATTTTATGAAAGAAAAATAAGGACATATCGGTCACTGTTCAAAGGACATGCCACTCTAAAAATGGAGAGTCACTTAAAATTACGTTTAGATTTCAGTTGAGAAGCGCTTTTAAATAAATTAATTGAAAACCTAATTATGTTTCGGCACAAAAAAAGATTGTTAACTGACTAAGATGGTATGTCCCATACACTTATCTGCTGTAGTTCCGGACTGAAGGCTAATGAATGGTGTGGAAGTGTTCAAACCTTGATAAATGGAAAGGGTGGAGGAAGACCGGATAACGCACAGGTAACTTTTTAAAGGGATTGTTTACTTATTTTAACGTTATACTGAGTTAATAAAAATTAAAATATAAGTTTTTTGTATCCATTCAAACCTGAGAAATTTCTCTAAAATGTCCTAAGGGATATTTTTGCGTGTAAAATCCCTGTAACTTAGAAGTTTAGTCAAGTTTGTTTATAGTATACTATTTGTAACAATGAACATCAACAAATCGCAGAATGTTTTTATTTATTTTATATTTCACGAATATATTAATTTAAAAAAAAAATGTTCTTCCGCTTTTTAATCTGTATCTGTGTGTAAAGGCTAGTGGAACTAATGTTTCTGCTCTGAACGCCGCTATGGAAGCTGCACATTCCTTTGCTATGCTGAAGCTAGGAGTAGAGAGGGTCAACTTAGCAGCTGACGCAACAGGACCAGCAGGTCAGCTTAGAATAATCATTGGGGGAAAATAGAAGCAATTAACAAATCACCTAAAATTTTTCTCTTTTTGATTGACAAGATTTTATAAAAGGTGGCACACGATCATTATCTAAAATAATTTTGGTAATTACGTTCCACAACTATAAACTTGTATTTGAATATAAAACTTTAAATAGAATAATCACTTTTTTACGTATTAGGTCCGTTAACATTTAACTGCTATATCAATATTTTCTGTGCAGGAGAGAAGTCCATTTCCGCCTCTGTGTCCGCCCCAGCTGGTTCCGCCGTACTATTGGCTCCGCCAGGTTGCTGCGGTGGAGTTTTAGTTCAAGTGGCGAGTAAATATGCCGGTCAGACGATAGCTGTTCAGTCTGGACAAGCTTTCACCTTCAAGGAATTATATCAACATTTAAATTAAAGTTTTCTTTAACTATTTTCGTTTTTTTTCTTGTATTTTATTTTTTTTTCTTCAGAATTTTAGTTCTTTCTAGGATTTAAATTTATTTTTCAAAGATTTTAGTTTTTTTAGGATTACAGATCTTTCCCAGGATTTTAGTTTTTTTACTGGATTTTTTGCTACTAAGAATTTTTTTTGTTGGTTTATTACTTTGAGTTTAATATAATTTCTAAGAAGATTTTTAAAAGACAAAATGGATATACTTGAGTTATCTAACAAACACTTTTTATTTTGGAAGTTATATTTCTGGGCAGTTTTAACTCTGTTATATAAGTTTAAAAAAATGGTAATTTGACGACATCACAATTGACAGGGGCTACAGTAAAATTAAAACCGTGGTTCCCCAGAAGTGGGGGGGGGCGGGTGGAAATGTTAAGGCGCTGCCCCCCAATAGTGACCGAGTCCATTCCCTCTGAAAAGTTAAAGTCTGCATTACCTAGTTATACTTAAAATAATCTCTCATTAGTATTTAGTATATTCACTCCGGTTTTGGAGAGTGAAAGGAGGGCACCCTGAGATTCTGATTTGATTTGATTTGATTTTGATCCTCCTTTTTTAATGCTCCTAGAAAAAATCACCAAAACTGTTAGAAATAAGCGTTTCAATCTTTTAATTAATAAATGTTGATTTGATTTGATCAGAGTGGAGCTGGTAGTTTCACGTCTCCTGTCTCCACGGCTCTATATCTCTGCTCCAATAACAAAACTCTGATTGGAGCAGATCTTGCTCAACAGGTTGGATTATAACAGACAAATCTAAATATTTACTTTAAAATACAATATCTTGTTCCCTAACTTACAGCAGGCGGGTCAATGCTATAAAATTTAAGTAAATGACGGAATTTTGATTTGTAACAGTCGTCGTTGTATAATGTATATATCAATTCAATGCAGACGACTTTCTATTTTGATTTCTACCAAGTTAAACAACAGAAACACTTTAACCTTTCAACATAGAGAAGTTGTCAAGTAACAGCTTCTTTTTGTTTACTTGTAAACTTGTAATTTGAAAAATGCTTGTTAGGGATCAAATTATTATACATAAAAAGTCGTTTTCATTGTATTAATGCAATCGCCCACCACTGTAGTTAAATCTTCCCCGTCTAAGGTAGTTTGAAAATTCGACTAATTTTGCATTTTTATAACTTCAAAATTTTGGCAGAAATATTTGTTGTTTCTTAGAGAATATACTTCATCTTTACCCGGCAGCATGTTTAAAATTGTTATCATCTATCTATATAATAAAACTCTTAGAGAATATACTTCATCTTTACCCGGCAGCATGTTTAAAATTGTTATCATCTATCTATATAATAAAACTGTTCGCACATTCAAATATGTTAGCTATAGCTAACAATCCGGCTGAATTTTTTTAGGAAACCTAAAGGTACAACAATAATAATTTTTTAACGAAACCCAAATGTTGAAACTTGCTGTAAATGTATACTGTATTAGAGTATGGTTCTGCAGTACTGTTTGTACGCTGAGAATGATCTGAAGCATCATGTCTCTGGATGGGTCAATCCAACACAGGTATTAAACTGGGCCTTCAGACCTGCATTTTTAAAGGGACTGTAAGCGTAATTTCAAGTGATCAGATTCACAACGGTATCTTCGGAACCTTTATTTGATCACTAATGTGGAAGATATTGTTGTTTTTAGGTTTAAAGTGTTTAATTCTGATAATGATCCTTTTATGTTTTCCTGTAGTAGAAATGCGCAAGTCACTTTTGCAGAAAACCACAATTGTAAATAATGTGTTTTCAAAATGATAACATTGATATCTAATTCACACTTAATCAGACAAAGTTTGTAAGGGTATTGTTGTGAATCGAGCATTGCCATCTTAGCTTGTTAGGTCACTTGAAATTACAATTACAGCCCTTTAAAAGATAATTGTACAAAATTTAGTTAATCTTTTTGTTCGTGCATATACGTTTCCCTGCAGATGTGATGTACGCCTATTGCTTTCTTTATAAAGTTAAATATTTTATTTTGTTAAATAATTGCCAATTTATGCCCAATTGTTCTTGATCCTCCCCCCCCCGCCCCCATTTTGAAAATCTACTGTCTCCCTAGAAAGGGTGTAATTATTCTCGTTATATATTCTTGGATCTTCATTGTAATTATGGGTTGCTAAGCAACTCTCATCCTTTGCTGTTAACCTTGTATTAAATTCGAAACATTTCAAGTGTTGTCGTTCAGGGAGTAGTAGAGGGATGTAACCCTGGTACTGTTGCCAGAAGTAAAGAGGCAGTTCTTCATCATCTTCAGGTTTGTTAACTTCTCTACCTTTTTACTTGTACCAGCCAGTTTAGTGTAATCATACAGAATACCCATTTACTTGTACCAGCCAGTCTAGTGTAATCGTACAGAATACATATTTACTTGTACCAGCCAGTCTAGTGTAATCATACAGAATACCAGTTACTTGTACCAGCCAGTTCCGTGTGATCATACAGAATACCCATTTACTTGTACCAGCCAGTCTAGTGTAATCGTACAGAATACCCATTTACTTTTATCGACCAGTCTAGTGTGATCATTCAGAATACCCATTTATTCGTATAGACCGGTCTAGTCCGATCATATAGAATGCCCATTTACTAGTACTGGTCGGTCTTATGAACCCAGTTTGTAGTGGGCCCAGCATGTTTGATGCACAAAATATAGGCGAATTTGTGTGAAATATGAATCTGTCACAGTACCTGGTCAAGTTAACCATTATAAACGTTATATTTACGTTATAAACGTTGTTCTGCTAATGCCAATTACAAAACTCACTTAATCCCCGTACACTCATTTTCTGGGAATATTGGTTTGTTCATTTATATATTTAATGAAACATTTAGAAAATATTGTAGAATTGAGGATTTGGAGAAATGTCCTGACTACTCTAATAACATTGAGTTGAGCCACTACTAGTCATAAACGTCTCTAAAAAATACGTTTTTACTCATTGTTTGTATAATTCATTGTTCTTTTTCTAAAAAGGTTTCTTTATTTAACACTATCTTGTGAACCTAGCTTTCCCTGGAACTGTAATCTCTGAATAGGTTTTGGATAACATTCTAGACAAGATAGGTCCAAGCAACAAAATATTATCCATAAACCTATTCAGTAAATGGTAAGATTTGGAGTAGATAGTGTAACAGTGGGCGAGTTTTGTTGATCTTTTACGATCAGCAATTCAAGGATTTTTTGGATCGCTGAGATCATAGCTACCAAGGGGAATCATGCCCCTTGGATCCGAATGGCTCAGGTTTTACTTTTAATTATGATAAATATAATAATATTAAATATAATGANGGACCTATCTACTCCAAATATAATTATTTAATGAACAGGTCTTGGATAATATTCTTGTAGCATGGACCTATCTACTCCAAATATAATTATTTAATGAATAGGTCTTGGATAATATTCTTGTAGCATGGACCTATCTACTCCAAATATAATTATTTAATGAACAGGTCTTGGATAATATTCTTGTTGCTCGGACCTATCTTGTTGGTGAAAGGGTTAGTTTAGCAGATCTAGCAACCTGTACTACTCTTCTACCCGCCTTCAGACATGTTTTAGGTGATTCCTGTTATTTTTTAGGGGCCTGAAAACGTAATTTCCATTGAACAATGTCCTATTCACATTGGTACATTTAAAAGCTTTGAACACAAGAATGAACATTGAATAAGTTATCTGTTCTAAATTGTTAATTTCACACATGTTCGTTCTTGTTTATGACCGTGATTAAAAAACTTCTTAGCGGATTTTCTTAAAACATCAAGCGAAAATAAATAAAGAGTACAAATCGTAAGACCTCACTTCATTATTGATTTAGTATAGTCACTTTTGGTGTGTGGGTGTAGGACGTCCCTAAAAGCATGATTTTATTTGATCCGATCCATGTTTTTTTTTCTGCTGCAGAAACAATGCAAGAGAGTTTAACACTTTTGATCAATTCAATGTGAAAATGGTACTGTTGTGAATCGGGATTTTCTAACATTAATGGAATTCTGGAGAAGAAAGAATTGACAGCTGGTTTATTTTCAAGATGGCGGTGTGAGAAACAAACTGCGCCACGTGACTAGATGGTTTAACACAATCATTCATCAGGATAATTTTAAGCAGATTGCAGGTTGGACATTAAACAATCAGACATACAGGCATCAGAAAATTAGACATTAAACAATCAGACATACAGGCACCAGAAGATCAGACATTAGAAAATCAGACATACAGGCAACAGAAAATCAGACATTAGACAAACATGCATAAGACAATAGACATTGACAAAACAGAACTACTGAAAGTATAAAAATGATAAATATTGTGAGTTGTGACAGAGACAAAAAATAATGGAAATTCGTAGAACATAATAAATCACGAACGGGATCAAAAAAGTTTACAGTTAAGAAATCCTACATACATGTGAAATATTTATTGACAAAAGTTGGGGGACATTCTGAAAGCAAAAGCAGATCTTTGGAAACTAAATTTTAAAAAAATGTTTTCATACTTTTATTGTTAGGAGAAATCTCACTGTGCGCCCAGGAGGCTCAAATAGTTCAAGGAGCTGGAAAGAAGGAGAAAGAGGGAAAGAAGGAAAAGAAGGAAGCAAAGAAGGAAGTGGAAAAACCCAAACCTAAGAAGGAAGAAAAGGAAGAGGGGCCGGAAGGTGAGGAAGTCATCTTTATTACTAATCAAAACAAAAGTAGCATGCGATACATCAAACTTTAGGTAAATTGGGAAGAGAAAATCATTTCTGGTCAAAACAGAGATTGGGGCGTTCTGATCTGCGCGCTAGTAGCTAGATGTTACAGTATGGGTCATCTTGCCACAAACTTTACATGTCGTATGTCGATAATTAATAAGGCATGGGGGTTCTATTTCTTGGGTCAAACATGTAGTTTGAGTACTCTGATCGGCGCGCTAGTAGCCAGCTATTCCGTTTTGGTTCATCTACCAACCAACATATTTTTTAGTAGTATGTCAATTTACAGGTAATTGGGCACGAGAATTTTTTTTATGATGTCAAAATAAATATTTGAGCAGTCTGACCGGTGCACTTGAAGACAAGAGTTAGGTAATGGGTCATCTTACAGCAGATTTTACATATAGTATGTCAATTTAAAAGTAATTGGGCAAGATTGGTCTATTTTCTTTGTTAAATATGGAAAGCGCCCTCTGATAGGCGAACTAGCAGCCTGCAGCTACCTGTTTTACTTGTAGTATGTCTATTTGAGGTAACTAGACCCAAAGATTTGATTTTTTATGCTAAAAAATTATGTTTGATCATTTTTATCGGCGCGCTGCTGGCAAGAACGTAGTTATGGGGTCAACTTATCATACAGTGATAACAGAAAACTCTAGTATAGGAAGACGACTAATAGACTAAAGTTATGACTTTAAATAGTCCAATTAACATGCGACACCGCAATTGTTTAATGTAAACAGGCTCCATTAACTTGATAAGGGATTTACTAAGTCATTAATAACAATATTTGCTTTGTAATAACATTAAATAGACCAAATTATTGCTATAATGTCGTCTTCCTATTCTGCGGTTTTCTGGTTATAACTGTAGTTAATCATGTTGTATGCGATTTTATAGATGATTCGATCTGAGGAATTTATTCCAGTTCATAAAGCTAGTTTTGAATTTATATTAACTTTGCTGGTTAATTACCCCAAGACAGATTTCTCTAGTCTGAAACCTAACTACTGACATACTACATGAACAAACATTGTAAATAGTCCATTAATACTAATGTGGCCCCGAGCAAGGCCACCTGAGTGCTTTTAAACTAGTTTTGACAACAGAATTGGATCCCTTTGGTCGTCATGTCATACTATGTTAAGCTGACCTGATAACTACCGTCTTTTTAGCAGCGCGACGATCAGAGTTTTCAAGTGAAATTTATTCCCAAGAATTAAAATCCTTTGGTCCAGTTATCCAAGATCTACATACTGCATGTAAAAATACGGTAGGATGATCCCCACTGGTAACTACTGGCTGCTAGTGCGCCAATTTAGAGTGCTCCAATATTTATTTATACATCAGAAATGACTTCATCGTATCCAGTTGCCTGTGGAATGACATCCAACATGTAAAATATGTGGAAAGATGACCTCACAACGTAACAGCTGGCTCTGCCAGAATGTCCCAATATTCATATTGACCTTATCAATGAAGTCCTGGTGCCTATTTACCTGTAAATTAGCATACAACATGCAAATCTGTGCTAAGTTGACCCATCAGGTAACAGATAGCTACTAGGCGCCGGTCAGAATGCTCCAATATTTAATTTGACATCGGAAATTAATTTCTCGTGCCCAATTATCTGTAAATTGACATACAACTCGAAAAATAAGTGGATAGATGACAAAAAACGTAAAAGCTGGCTACTAGCGCGCCGATCAGAGTGCTCAAACTATATTTTTGACCCAAGAAATAGAACCCCCATGCCTAATTTCTAATTATCAACATATGCCATGTAAAATTTGTGGCAAGATGACACCAACAATGTAACATCTGGCTACGAGCGCGCCGATCAAAACGCTACAATGTTTGTTTTGACCACAGAAATGAATTCCTCGTCACAAATTACTTGTATTTTCATGTGTCGCGTGCTACTGTTGTTTTGAATAATGCCAAAATTGAAAAAGTTTAGAATCTCAAATATTTTCTAAATTGCGAGAGAGCAGGGTTTGAGGCTTTTTTGCGCAAAACTGTTAAGAGATTACCTTTTTGAAAGCATCTTAAGGTAAATTCAAGTTTATTATATGGTCTTAAGATTGCAAAACTGTGAAAAAGTAATATTTTCCATCAAAAAGCGCGCGCACGCGCGTATATATGCTCGGATTTTTAAACAACTGAATTTTGCAGTTACAATACATCATTTTGAGGTTCACACATGCAAAAAATCAGCATTCTACTGCAATTCTAAGTTAGATATAAACACTGTTTAAATTTTCCGAAAGTAATACGTTTTGTGCCACCCCCCCCCCCCTTTTTGGTGGGACC
>NW_019396177.1:143382-159890 GCF_000591075.1 Eurytemora carolleeae
GTCTCTTATTATAATTTAGATCACTTACTCACATAAAAGTATCAAATATTAAATATTTATCAATGTTTAGGAGAGATAACAATAATTAAGCAGAAATACTACCTATTAGTTACATTAAGAAATCTAAATTAGCATTACATTATCAGTTCTCCTCCTCAACAGGAACAAATACATATAAAAAAAAACTTTTCTAATCCCTTCCTTATGGCAGTATAAAAATATATAAAAAAAATCAACACAATCGGAATTGGTACACATCCTCAAACGGAGGCTGAAAATAAAGAAATGCAATTATGACCTGTAAATAATATTTTAATGATATTTTTCATTTAACACCAAATAACGGGCTTGTGATTACCTATTCAAAACTGAAAAAATTTTGGAGCTATCTTTTAAAACAAAGAAGTTAGAGCCATTTGAAATATAGAGGCCGGCCTCGAAATCTCGAATTATCGGAAACTTTCCGGAGCCATATCTCCGGCCTCGGAGGTCTCAGAACGCTCATCTTCGGGTTCTGAGATTTTTTTTCATATCCCAAATTGTATGCAAAATTTCAGCAAAATCTGTGACATGCCGTCCATCAGGTGGCTGACTTGACATGGAATGACCCATATATATTTCTAGAACCAATGCCTGAGAAGAAGAAGGACCCATTGGATGCTCTCCCAAAGGGAACCTTTGACATGGAGGTAACATTTACCGCAATTTTTAAATTGGAGCAGCCATCTTTTTTATGATCAAGTTTCCTAATTAGTTTGGGTTTAAATTTTTTGATTTTTTATTGTTATTTTTCATTTGCTTTTAATGGTTGACTGGGTATTATTTTATTATTGTGTGAGTGAATTGTTTTCATATTGTTTTTTTTGTTATTAATATGGCACTGTTATTTTTATCGTAATATTTTGCATATTACATTATCAATATATCTTGTTATATTGTTATAAATACTGTATTATTTAGGACTGGAAGCGGTTTTACTCTAATAATGATGAGGAGAAGAGCTGTGAATATTTCTGGGAGAAATTTGATCCTGAAAACTATTCTATTTGGAGAGGGGATTACAGGTAGGGATAAGGGAATTACAGGTAGGGATTAGGGGATTACAGGTGGTGATAAGGGGATTACAGGTAGAGGGATTAGGGGATTACAGGTAGAGGGATTAGGTGATTACAGGTAGGGATTAGGGGATTACAGGTAGGGATTAGGGTATTACAGGTGGTGATAAGGGGATTACAGGTAGAGGGATTAGGGGATTATAGGTAGAGGGATTAGGGGATTACAGGTAGGGATTAGGTGATTACAGGTAGGGATTAGGGGATTGTCTTGTCTATATGTCACTTGTGTCAATTATCAACTGGAAATTGATGTTGGGCCTTCTGCGGTTATTTTTGAAGAGGACTCGACCTTGATTTCTACGAAATGATGGTTGGATTGTTTTCATTGTCATTATCTTTGTCTTTGTCTTTGCCATTGTCATTGTCATTTTCTTTGTCTTTGTCTTTGTCTTTGTCTTTGTCTTTGTCATTGTCATTGTCATTGTCATTGTCATTGTCATTGTCATTGTCATTGTCATTGTCATTGTCATTGTCATTGTCATTTGTCTTTGTCTTTGTCTTTGTCTTTGTCATTGTCATTGTCATTGTCATTGTCATTGTCATTGTCATTGTCATTGTCATTGTCATTGTCACTGGCACTGGCACTGGCACTGGCATTGTCATTGTCATTGTCATTGTCATTGTCATTTTTATTATTTTTATTATTTGTTAAGGTACAATGATGAGTTGAGCCAGGTGTTTATGTCCTGTAACCTGATGGGAGGTATGTTCCAGCGTCTGGAAAAGATGAACAAGAACGCCTTCGCCTCTGCCATGCTCTTTGGGGAGAACAACAACAGTTCTATTGCAGGTCACAATTGTCATCACATTATGTTAGCCTGTCCTAGTCGGGGTGCTCGGTCCCTTAGCACATCCTTTCCCCGGCGCTCGACTTTCTAGCACTTTCTAGCCGCAGCGCTCGGCCCAGAAATGGTCGTACTAAACTTTACCCTCAAATATTAAGATAAGATATGTTTTTTTATGTAAAAAGTCTAAAAACTTTAATTTAATAATAATTTAATAAAAAAATTGAAAAACTAGTTCAATAGAACAAATGTTCGTTCAAAAGGACTATATTCCTTTTGAACATTATTCTGAAAGAACGATAGTCCAATTGATATGACACCAATGATATAAAAAACTATAGTCTACTAAATTTAAATTTCTAAAATAATAAAACTTATGATTTTTTTAAATTCAGCTATCTGGGTTTGGAAGGGACAGAACTTGGCCTTTGAATTATCTGAAGACTGGCAAATTGATTATGCCAGCTATCAGTGGAGCAAGCTAGATCCTAAGGTACATTTGTCATATTTTCATTTATTTTGCTTGAATTATTATTCATGATCTTTCATATTCAATTTTGTTTGTTTTAATCTTTGGATGTGTGTTAATTGTAATTATAAAGTCTGGTAATAATTTTGCTTGGTCCATAAATTAATTGGTTGTTTATTCCGTTAATTTTTTTTTTTAAGGTTAATTAGTCCGTTATTTGATTCTTCAGTGCGTTAATTGATGGTTTTGATCCTAGTCGGTTGTATGGACAATAATCATAGAGAATAGAATATATATTAGAGGGGAATTTACTAGAAAAAAGTGTAAAACTCACTTTTGTTGTACTTTTTCCATACTGCAGGTGTACTTCACATATTTGTGCTTTACAACCTTTTGGGCCCTGGAACATCATTTTATATAAAATATAAAATTAATATTTAAAGAAAACCAAATTATGAAATAGACTGGTTTCATAATTGACCAATGATCATTTCACTATGCCTTTCATATTACAAACGATGATTTTCCGTTATAACTATAAATCAAATTATGTTTTTTATTCACCAAATTCATTTTATAAAGATTATTTAGCAGCTTTAAAAATTGGAAATTGAAATGGATAGTCTAGGGAACATACTGTATTAATGTACTCTTAAACACTTTGAACTCCCTTTCAGGCTGAAAGGGACTGACAAAATTCATACCGAGTGATTTTCTAAATTCCACTCTAATATATATTCTATTCTCTTTGCCTTTAATTGGTTGTTTAGTTCGTTAATTGATGTGTTTTCTGTTGATTAATTAATCTTTCAATTGATTAATTGATTGTAGTCTGCGGAAACTAAGACGATGGTAAACCAGTTCTGGAAGTGGGAAGGAGTTGACGCCAAGGGCAGGAAATTCAACCAGGGGAAGATCTTTAAATAGAAGACGACCTTCCAGCTCTTTTTTCTGCAGAAGACACAGCGATGAATTTAGAAGATATTCTATTTTGATATGATCCGAATATGTCCAATCTCCATTTGTAATCCTATATTTTGCATATTTTTATATAAAAAGTACGATATGCCTTAATTGCCTGAATTTTGCTCACATAATATTTCTATTCTGCAGTTTTTTTTTAAATTTAAAACCTAGTGAATTATGTTTATACTTATTTTAGGCAAATCGTTTTTTGGTGTTGGTTATTGTTAATATTTTAAGAAATTATAAAAAGTAAATTATAAGTTTTGGACTTTGAATATTAAAATCAATCTTTTTAACAAAATAATTTAAGAGTTGAGATAATAAAGGAATTTATGTTTTTTCAGAGAGTGAATATAATTAGACTTAAAAACCACATAAAGTTGCCTAGGATGCGATTTAAAATTAATCTGTAAGGGAACTGTAGACGTAATTTCAAGTGAACCTCCATTTATAGTGTGGCATGCAATTTCACAGAGAAACACTTTTTTCTTATATTTATTTTTCTACGAGATACAACGTTGCTGTCTAATAAGAGATTCTGCGGATAAAAAATAAGTCGATATTTCCGTCATCCTTAATAACAACAAGAAGTGTAAAGGGTACCGTTGTTAATCTGACGTGAAATTGAATTATTACTTGAAATTACTTCTACTGTTTCTTCCTGATATAAGATGCTGTTCTGTAGAGACATTCTTCAACTAAACTACGAATTATTCTACCCTAGACAACTACACTAAACAGATACTATTTTTACGGATAGTTCCTTAAACTTTTTAGCATGTCACCCCTAGTTATATATAGCTTCTAGGGGAACACTTATTAGTATTTTCTTTTAACAGCTTTATTAAGACCTTGCTTAGTACTTCTATTTATATATTTATCTCCTGCAACAGGAATGATGATGATTACAGACCCATTTTAAAAAAATCGGAACCAACTTTATTAAATCAACAATATTTTAATAGAAATTTTGTACTTTAATATTAATATTGTTGAATTTTTTTATTTAATAATAAACGGCATAAGTACAGGCCAATCATCCCCTTTCAAATCCGTTTGAACAACAGCGAGAAGATTCAATTTAATCGATAATCAATTTTTGATTAAGTGATGGGATGGGATATATGGGATGACGGTACTAAATTAGTTGGACAAATCCCAAAATTCTGGAATACGGGTTTTTGCACAAAGTTCTAACTCGCAATACCGACTCTTCATGCTAACTGTATGGACTGAGTCCGAATTTGTTGAATTTGAGCCGCGTTTCAAATCCGGAAGTAACCGGTTTCAATTGAGCGCCGGATAAATTCTTGAAACTTTGAATACAATTTTAAGTGGAACCATCCATATTTAAGCCTAGTCTCAAATTCTTTAAATTCGACCTCTGTGAACATAATAAAATGAGTTTACAGACCAACATGTCCGTTTCACAACGATGCTCTTTAATCCTCTATCTGAGTAACTAAAAGAAATATTTTCTATGTTTGTTGAATTCTGGCAATTTTTCTTTATTTCCACTGAAACGTAATTCTACGTCACTTCTACAGAGAACTCACAATTAAAAATGATCGATTTTCGAACTGAAAAATAAGAATATATATATATCATTCATTCTTGATGAGACATCATATTGGATTATCTGTAAGATTTAACGCTGAATTCATTATAATACTCGAAAAACCTAGGGTTATCTGTACGAGAATCTTTGTATTTGACTTGAATGATTTTTTAAAAAGATTCATGCCTTTAACTTTATCTGATTTGTTCCGAAAATCGTAATTTAGAGCCATAAACGATCCTAAATGATTTTGGACACCCATGTAGATTTAAACAATTAAGTTGTCAATTGTACATGGGGTTCACCGACAAAGGGTCAAACGACACAGGGTCAAACGACAAAGGGTCTAACGACACTAGGTCAAAAGCGCGACAAAGGGTCAAAAAATGGAAAGGGGAATTTTTTTTTTATTTTGACAACTGTTACAGTTAGTATTTATTTATTATTATTTAGGGTTAGGTCAAGACACTTTCTGGGCCGAGCGCTGCGGCTAGGACAGGCTAGGGGGCCGAGCGCTGCGGCCACGGGTTAGTTTAGTTAAGACACTTTCTGGGCCGAGCACTGCGGCTACATGGTCAATTATATCCATGTCTAACATATAAGATCCATGTACAAAATTGATAGGAGGGTTGATTCAAATCAAAAGATATTTTTATCATTTTGACCTTTTGTCGTTTGACCCTTTGTCGCACTTTTTACCCTTTGTCATTTGACCCTTTGTCGTTTGACCCTGTGTCGTTTGACCTTTTGTCGGTGAATCGTACATGGAGGGTCACTAGAGATTACGTCTATTCTCGACCTTTCATTTTAAAGAAAAGCAACAACTTAATTCAAACTTATTATTAATAATATAAAAGAAAACTGGTCAGATATTACTGGATGTACAAAATTATTGGAATACAATATATCAAAAGTTGGCAGAAGAAGGCATTGAGGTCAGAACAGGCGTTGAGCTCACCAGTCTCCCTCGTCACTAAGGTCGTCTTCATCCCGACCTCCTCGTAACGAGCTCATCAATACATCCTTCACCTAAACAAATATTGTTTAAAAAATGTTACCTCGGATTTTTTTAGATCAAAGTGTGTTTTAACGTATTTCTTAAGTAAAAAGGGTATGTAAATTTTTATTTAATAGCGGAAATTATCTTTTCGAGATTTGCTAATAAAAAACTTTTTTCTAAATGTATTCTATGTATTCTACTTGTATTTTCTACTCTTTTCGATGACTTTTTTCGCAAAAATTCAATTATTTTTCATAAAACAATTATTTTCTAATTTCAACAAATGATGTCCAAAAAATCCTGATATAGTGGGGAAAATTAATTTTTTGAAGGCAAGGAACTACTTTTGTTAAAGACGGCCAATGTATATTAATACCATCATCAAATCAAGTGTTTGTTAAAAAAAGTTACAAAACTATGTAAACTTATATATAACAAACTATGTAAACTTAAATATTTTAATGATAAATATATATCTAATGAAATTAGACTTACAGTCACTTTCAGAGGTACAAATATAAACACTTTAAACTACTTTTGTTTTTTAAAAATCTGTGTTACTTTATTTACAACCTTAGGTTTCGGATCCTCCTTGATGGATGTTTCGATAGCTCCAGTTTTACCCAGCAGATATTCAAACTCTTTCTCAGTCAGGTTCATCCCACGGAACTCAAGGGGACCAACTAACTGACCCTTTAGGGTACCCTGAACAAAAAATAACTTATTAATAGGTTCAAGGAGTAACAGGGGACAATTAGGCTGCCCTAAACAATAGATTATAGATATTTGATTAAAAAGTATCCTATTATTTTAATATGATTTGAGTGTAGAGCTATTTTAAAAAACTCAGTACTTCAAATCTATATATAAAGGGGGGGGGGCACAAAACGTATTACTCTCCGGAAAATTTAAACAGTGGTTAAACATAACTTAGAATTGTCGTAGAAGGCTGATTTTTTGCATGCAAACTCAGAATTATGTATATTATGTGCATTTTTTGGTTTTGAAGGAATCTGAGCAAAAGTGCGCGCGCGCGCGCGCTTTTTGAGAAAAAATACGACTTTTTTGACAGTAAATCAATGTTAACTTCATTAATTGCACTTGAAAATTTTTCCTGACACTCTTGAAACAAATATGCGCTAAAAAAATTCAACCCCAAAGGCTTAAATGTCCGCGCGCGCGCGCAATAAAAGAAAATATCTTTGAANATTTTCTGTACGTGTGGTGAACTCACATTTATCACAAGGATATCTCACCCCTTCATGTTTATTCGCAACGTGTCTTTTCAGATCTGCAACTGCAGTTGCAGAGTACTCACACTTATTACAAGGATATCTCACTCCCTCGTGTTTCCTTCCAATATGTTCCTTCAGCTTACTTGGAAACATAGCAGTAAACTCACATTTATCACAAGAATATTTTTCTAGTTTCCTCTTTTTTGTTATAGACTCAGACAGCAGGCAATCCTCTTCGTATATTGCTTTTTCATCTGAACAATATATTTTTCAATGATTAAAAATTAGGAATGGAGTTCTTGTTCTGTGAAGTAAATCAAGCAATACTGGGAGACCTAAAAAGCCTTGAACTCATTTAAAAGTCTCTCATTTGTGTCAAAAAATGGGCAGAAGCCCAAGAAAGTTACGTGCGCCTAGCCGAAGCGCTCGGCCCGGAAAGTGTCTTAACCTAACCTATCCCTAAACTATATACTAATCTCTCTCTTGTAATTCAACGCGGCAAGTGCACGTAAATTCCTCGGGCAACTGCCCAAAACATAAGGATCTTCTGTCTTGCATAATATTATGTTCTAAGCCTTGTTTCTGTTAGACAGAGTCAAATTATCAGAGTTATAATTGCTCTCAATCTATATACATACTCTGCTTGCCTGTTTGTATCCAATAAACGTCAACACGGCTGAACCGATCGGGCCTAAATTTTGTGTGGGACCTAACATGGTCCCAGCTAAGGTTTATGAATGACCAAAGTTTCAAAATTAGCCTCCAACAAAGTTTGATTTCCATTAAATTTAAAAAATCCATGAACTTTTTTAGAATATCCGCAAACTTTGTTTGTTTTTGTTTTACAATGTATACAAAGACTAAATGTTCACAAAAAGAAGATGAGCGCGAAGCGCCCTAAAAGAGTAGCAAGTTAGTTTAAAATTTTTTTTAGTTGAAATTATTACAAGAACTCGATATCTGACATATGGGATCTTTCGATTAGCCAGAAAAAACGATTTCACCAAAGTTTTTTTTTCTCTCTAAAGAAGCATCATATAAAATCAATTTGAAACCGTTTTACGGCGGTATTGAAAATGCAAAGTAAAATTTTATCTACTTCGGGAAAAAATGATCTTGCAAATGTTCTATCTTATGTAAATAATGTATTAAATCTATATTTATTTACCTCGTGATATACGAATATAGTTGGTAGATTTTTATCTGGATAGTTAGGTATACACGTCGTAGATATTGCCCTGAAGAAAAACTTAAGTTAAAATTAAATTTCTTGCTTGATAAAGGAGAAACAAGAGATACAGGAGATACAGGACCTTGTCGGAGAAACTATCAAGATATCAAGGTATCAAGGTATCAAGGTATCAAGGTATCAAGGTATCAAGATATCAAGGTATCAAGATATCAAGGTATCAAGATATCAAGGTATCAAGATATCAAGGTATCAAGGTATCAAGATATCAAGGTATCAAGGTATCAAAATATCAAGGTATCAAGATATCAAGGTATCAAGGTATCAAGGTATCAAGATATCAAGGTATCAAGGTATCAAGGTATTAAGATATCAAGGTATCAAGGTATCAAGGTATCAAGGTATCAAGGTATCACGATATCAAGGTATCAAGGTATCAAGGTATCAAGGTATCAAGGTATCAAGGTATCAAGGTATCAAGGTATCAAGGTATCAAGATATCAATATACCAAGGTACCAAGGTACCAAGGTATCAACATATTAATATATCAACAGATCAATATATCAACGTATCAGCCTATAAAAGTATTACCTGAGAAATTTGACCTCCGGGAACCTGACGGCTAGACGGTTCATATACTCATTTAACAAGGAACACAAGGGAACTCCCTGTACAATAGAAAATATTAAGAAAATTTTTCTTTTATTTCTTACATTACAATTTTACTTCCTCAGGAGTGTACATTTTGTAGATTTACACGGTGGGAGATGTTTTCCAAGATTTTTTGAGGGATGGGGGGGGGGGGACAAAGAATTTTTTCAGCTGTAATTGTTTTCCCTCTTTTCTTATACTCTTTTTCTTGTGTGTGATATTTTCGCGGATGGGGGAAATGATTTCTAAAAAATATATGCGCACTTATTCGAAAACAACTTGTAAATCATGAATATTTAAAAAATTATAAAGTGTACAGTGTACAGCATGTGTACCAACCTGTTTGTATAGATGCAGAACAACAAATATTCCCTCTCCCGCCTTGTTAACCTCCTGTACATAATCAACGGCTGTTATCTCACGAACCTCACCAAACTTAGCCTTGGACATCCTTGCTTTCATCTCAGCCATCCGCTGCTGCCTTCAATTATAAAAGTGAGGGACATTTATTTTACAAAATTACCCCCCCCCCCCCGAGACAGGGGGAAAGAAGAAAATTGGAAGTCCTAGCATGTTATTGATAGTTTTCTTGGTATTTTTTTTATAGGTTTGGCTTCTGAATTAAATGCTTGATCAAATTGCTAATATTTAGCCCTGTTGGAAACTAAAAAAATATTTTTTAGCGTGGGCTATGGGGATCTAAATTCCTTATTTTTTTAAACCATGAATTCTAGATAAGCAAGAGTGAGACCCATAAAATAATGGAATATGAAGGCGACAAATTAGTAATCTTTGTGATATCTTATGTTTCAATGCTCATTGGACTGTTTAGAATCATATCTCGTCTTCCTATTCCATAGTTTAATAAGAACCACTATAAATACAATCGTATAAAAACGGGATCTGCGTGAGGGGTGGTTTTCTGTAGCCCTGACACACGCGTCATATTAGATGGATAGGCAAATACCTGATCTGTAAAAGAATTTTTTCCTCTTCTTCATCTTCTAATTCATCCAACTCATCCAGGTCCATATCTTCCAGAGCCTTTCCTAGATCAATCAATCAATAAATCAATCATCCAAGCAATCAATCAAGAATCAGCATTGCTCAAATTTAAAGTTTTTTATAAATTAGTATTTTCTCAAAAAATGTATGAATCTTTAAATTGTCAAAAACCTATCCTGTGATTTTCCGATTCGCGCAAACAAATAGTTTTAACATAGAAAGGAAATATTTCATGCAATTTTGATAAAACTTGCATTTTCCGCAAAAAAATTAATGATCTTCACAAGTGATAAAAAAATGTTTGCCGCTTTTTGCAAACATATATCTCTAACAAATTTTCCGCAAAAAAACAGAAATCTTAAAAATGACAACATAAAAAAACGTTAACAAAATGAGAAAATATATCTAAAATGAAAATGCCCACCTCCTGATTTTTTCTGAATAGTTGCCTCCAACATGCTCACAATATCATCCTCAGTGATATCCTATACATTATATAATTCAAACTTTTTCCTCCGACATGCTCACAAAATCATCCTCAGTGATATCCTATAAATTATATAATTCAAACTGTTTCCTCCGACATGCTCACAATATCATCCTCAGTGGTATCCTATAAATTATATAATTCAAACTTTTTCCTCCGACATGCTCACACTATCATCCTCAGTGATATCCTATACATTATAGAATTCAAACTTTTTCCTCCGACATGCTCACAATATCATCCTCAGTGATATCCTACACATTATATAATTCAAACTTTTTCATGGGATTTAAACTAAATTTATTATTATTTATGATACTCGATAAAAAAATATTTTCCAACATTCCCTTTAAACACATAACTGAATAAATCATAATCAATCTTTTTGACATGACAAATTTAACGGGAAATAGCTTTTAAACCCTGGATGCTAAATTTTACGGTTAAAATCTTTTTAATTTGTTTTCTGAATTTGAAATACCAGTGGAAACATTTTTAACCAATAACTGGTTTGGAATTATACTGCGTTTCATTTCATCATGTTCATAATGATGGTTCGTGGTTTTTAATTGGAATTTTTAGAACGTTTCAAAAATTAAGAACATTCTTAAGAATAAAGTTTTAAAATTTCTCTCCGTTTATATTGCCGCTTTATAAAAATAGGTCAACCATCTTATATGCTTTTTTTTTAACTGCAAAACATCAAGATAATATTAATTTTTATTATTAATTTATGTTCAAAAACCTTTTTCTCTTTTGGTGGTAGAATTCCTTTGGCTCGTAGGACATCATTCCATTCTGTATCTTCATTAGGGTCTTGCATTTTGATATTTATATATATTCTAGAAAATAAATATATTTTAACATTTATTTTATATATTCTTATGAAATAACAAATGAATGTGATATCATAGATCAGAGGGGGATATATTTTAGTCATTCTTTGAATGAAATGCATGTTCATATTCCTTTAATTTTGTCAAACTAAATGTTATAAAATTGTTTGACTTTGCTGGCAATGACTTTAATATTTAAAAACTTTTAGAGTCTTTTCTACAGAACGATTACCTCCCAACCTTATATCAATTTTTTACATGATCTCAAATTTCAACTTTTTTAATCGAAGTTATGAATATTAATTTTGTATCATTTAAACGATTTCTGGGCCGAGTATTTCACGGCTAGGACAAACTGGGGGGCCGAGCGCTGAGGCTAAGATAGGCTACGTGCATGGCCGAGCGCCACGGCTAGGAGACCGGGCGCTGCGGCCACGCAATCACGTCTAAAACTATAGGCCCCATGTTTCACATATGATAACATATACAAAAGTGATAGGCGGGAGGTGTCCAAAATCTTTCAGATGGAATTCTGCAAGTCTAATCCTATAAACCATAAATTCGGTAAAAGCTTGCTATTGTTTTGATCTGAAAAGTCTAAAACTCTAAGAATAATTTGTAAACATGCTCGAATTATTGTAAAACTTCTTAAAAACTCAAAAACATTTAAGATGTCAAAATTTTGGTAATTTCCTAGTATACGATTTTTGGAGCCCCCCCCCCCCCTCCTATCAATTTTTGGGGGTCCAAAAATCATATACTAGGACAGACCCAAAATTTTAACCAAACCAACCCAAAACCCCATACAGGCAATATTTTTGACAAAATTATTAGTCCTAACCCTTTATCAAGCTACACTCAAAGTACTGAAAGTTACAGTAAAGTTACAGTAATGACTGATATAAAATAAGTTGGGAGGGGTTTATCTGCAGTTTAAAGATACGCCCCTTAACATAAGAACAATTCATAAAACAGCGACTATACAACTGTATTTGATCGTTAGACTCACAACTTAACTAAAATATAATATTTTCCATATAAAGGAAAATATAACACACATATGCCCTGTTTTTGGCAAAGTCCCAATTTTAGTCTGCAAAGCTATATTTGGGTGACTTTCCCCTTAGTAGGCTGTAGTAAGCTCCGTCTCACATTCCGTTCTAGAAGGCATTGATAAATGCAGATTCCGTTGCAGACCGAATATGAGCGCGACCAAACTAAAAGTCGTCTTTGGTATTTGAATACTATGTATCTTTCGACCTGTGCAAATCCGCTATACTTCACTTCTGACTTACGCCAAATCTACTATACTGCACATCCGACCAACTAGCACGTGGTTTTACAGCTGCTAGATGGACTTGTGGCCTCAGCGCCCGGAAACCCTAGCCTGTCCTAGCCGCGGCGCTCGGCCCCAACCTATCCTATCCGCAGCGCTCGAGGCCCAGAAATTGTCTTAACCTTGCCTAACCCTCAAATTTACAAAAATCAACAACTGGCGTAGGACCGATATTGCAGTATGTCTGAAAGTAGGTCAGAAGTTCAGTAGGGGGGATGTTGCGTATGAAACGATGTAACATTTGTAAAAATTTACATGATCATGATCAATTAACATACATATTATAAGTATATTAGGTAAATATAAGGACAGAGCCAGAGATATAGAAAATTAGAATAATTTTAAACAAATAGATGATTTAAAGAATTGCTATTATAACTGCTCAATTTTTATTTTCTAGAAAACGTTTTCTAAATCTGATGATTGCATTCGCTATCCTAGGTACAGTGAAACCCTTAATAAGGAATACATTGGAAGAATTTATTAAATGTCGTCTTGACAACTTTTCAATGAGTTTTATACTATATTACGTAAATTTCAGTATTTGCGAAAATAAATAAATAGCCATGAATATGCGGGAACAGTTTTGAAGAGTTCCATATAATCATTTAATTAAAAAACTAAATATCTGCAACCTTCCATTATCAGAAAGTGAAGAATACGACATTTGATGAATTCTTTCGATGTATTCGTTATTAAGGGTTTCACTGTACATAGGTCGGTTTTCGTAGCACCGCTGTAAAACTGAATAGTGAATAAATTGTGAAATTAATTTAATTAAATTATGCGTCCTTCACTTCTTAGTCTTACTGTGCTCTACTTAGAAACATGCGACGGGGTCACAGGGGTGGGAGGGGTACATTAATGATGTATATATATATATGCCATATATGCCATAGAGCAACTTTGAAGTTTTAGTTATAGGGACAGAGGGCGGAGAATTCTCAATAAAACTTGTTAAAAGTATAATTAAGGCCGTTAAGGCATATATTTTTAGGATAAAAAGCCTAACGCATAATCTGCAGGGATAGGAATAAGGATCAAAACTTGATTTTGTTACGTAAAAATCATAAACTCGTGAATTTTGAAGATAATTGGCCTGTAGTGCGATTTAAAATAGCAAAATGATAAAAATATGTACTTACATAAAAAAATAAGAAGAATACTGATCAAAATATTTGCTTTGTAACAACATCAAAACGCTTAAGTATAGCTATAATGTCGTCTTTCTATTTCAATGTTTTCGGGTTATCACTGTAACTAAATATTTGGACATATTTGATTAACTGGATGACAAAAATCTAATAATTATGGTTCTAGAGAAGGCATAAACAGAGGATATTATGTAACAGGGGGGGGGGGGGTCAAGATTATATTTTGACCCCCCACCCTTTTTTCTGGAGACTGACCTAAAGTTTACTGCATAACTTATTTTCTTCTCTGGGGAAGAGGGACTTCTAAATTTTTAAAATGTGTAAATATTATTTTTGTTTTGTGTCTGTGTGTGTGCAGTGTGCAGTGTCAGATTAGGAATGGGGATATAGCCCATTATTAATTTTCTTTCCAAGAAGATTAAGAAAAAAAATCACATGCGGGAATGTTCCCTATAAAGAAAGATGTTTATGAAATGTGTAAAAATCCAAAATTAGGCAGCACATTTTCCCCCTCCCACCCCCCAGCTTGTCATGTTTGGGAAATAATTCTCTTTACATTTTTGCGAGGGAGGCTGGAGGCGATAAAACTCAATCATTTACCCCCACCCCTCAGAGGGTTGCAGTCATTTCATAATACGAGTTAGAAATATGTAAGGTTTTCACCATCGGGTTTCAAATTTATAGGGATTAGCAAATTTGCATTTGTGGCAAAGACTAAACTCCTTAAATTCAATGTGATTATAAATTGAGAAAAAAAGAGTTAAAATGTAACTAATTTATTTAGCTAAATTTGGAAAATTTAAAAAAATAATTTGATAAGAATTTTTTCAAGAAGAAGAAGAAGAAGAAGAAGAAGAAGAAGAAGAAGAAGAAGAAGAAGAAGAAGAAGAAGAAGAAGAATAAGAAGAAGATGAAGAAGATGAATGATGAAGAATGATGATGAATGAAAAAGAAAATCAGATATATCTCGCCGAATTCTCTGAATAATGAAATTAGTTCATTTAATTTCCAATAACAGTCTGTGTGGTCATCCATTGTACATCTATCTATCCATCTATCCATCCATCCATCTATCTATCCTGAATGCATGTATCTATCTATCCGTATATATCTGTGAGGTGATCTATCTAGAGTTGTGCTCTGCTGACGTTTAGATCACCCAATTCATTACAGTTTACAATATACATTCAATATTATGGAATTTATCAATACCTACAACTTATATTATTATACAACTTACAATTTATAATATATTAAAAACAAATTCACACAAACTCAGCAGCTCTGTGTAAATTATATCTGAAGGGACTTGAGACGTTATTTTCGGTGACCCTCCATTTTCAAGTGGTTGGCATGTTTGATTCACAACGGTACCCGTAAATGCTTTGTATCAAGGGTGTAATGCAATGAAAGTTAATTGCAGTTGCGTATACTCTGCGTACATATTGAAACTCTTTGGGTGGAATTTGTAAACAAGAATAGATGGATCAGTGTTCTTTTATTATCCGAGGAGGTTAAAAGCATTAAATTTTGATAATTTTGATAATTCACATAATAGTTTCCTATGATCAGAATATTTTATTGATTTTTTTATGTGAAAGATGAATCCCATGTCAGGCTTTAACATCCGTCTAGTGTTTACATTACCGCCCAGAGACAGTACACTTCAGTACAAAAGATGCGTACACTTCTGAAATAACTTTCCGTGCATCACATCCTTGCTTTGTATGATCTAATTATGACTGTTGACAAAAATTAAATGCAGATTTCCCCGTATTACAAATTCATTAGGAGAAAATTATAAGAATTAAACACTTCTCAAGGTAGAATATTACGCACATTTTTTGATACAGGGTGTCCCAAAAAACATGGGAATTCCGTGGATATCATCTTTGTTATGAATTAGCATTGTAATACCTAATTTCAAAAGCCATAATATTATTATGTCTGCTACAGTTTATTTTATGAAAAAGGTAAAAGACTGTAAAGGTGTGTCTATAATGTCTCCGGAAGATGAACAGTGAAGACGGACAAGTTTACTCTGTTTGTATACTATTACTGCAATTTTCGTATACTGCAGTCAATTATAAACAAACAAAATGTGAACATAGCAGACGAAACCCTTACAGATTACAGCTTTCTCAGTAGGTATCACAATACAAAATCAAAAAATTATTTAAAAAGACGATATCAAATTCGTCACTGAATTCCCATGTTTATTGGGACACCCTGTATTATAGTGTTCATTTATCGTGGCTCCTTGAGTGTTTATTTACCACAAATATGAAAAATTCAGAACATATTCTTCTTCTTAATAGATCTTCAATAAGAGAAAACATGATTTCGTTTTTACAAGCAATTCACTTTAGTTTGCGAAGCTCATCAAATCAATCCTGAATCTTCTAGTTTACAAACAATTGTTCATTTTTAAGTGTAAATTCCCCCCTTGAGCTCCCCCCCCCCTTAACAACTATAACATAAAGTTAACTGAGCAGAAAAATGTGTCTAAAAAATTAAAATTTGATGCTCAGAGTAAAAAGGAATAAAAGATAAATTCAGCACATTTTAGTTCAATAAAACATTCCTGGGCGGGGGTCTCTGAATGGGGAGGGGGAGGGGGGGGGAAAGCATCCTAAATTCAGTGTTAATAGAGTGTGATGAATACATTGAGTACACTGTTGAATAGATAACATACCATAGATAATATATAGTATAGAATTC